>NW_027523407.1:0-49060 GCF_052094955.1 Ictidomys tridecemlineatus
CAGAGGTAGGAGACTGGGATTCAGAACGGTCGTTGCAGAGAGCAGAGTTTTCAGACTGAGGTACAGAAGAACATTTGCAGAGAGCAGATGTTGGAGACTGGAGTGCAGAAGGACTGTTGCAGATAGCAGATGTTGGAGACTGGGGTGCAGAAGGACTGATAAAGAAAGCAGAGTTTGGAGACTGGGGTGCAGAATGACCGTTACAGAGAGGAGACTTTGGAGACTGCAATACAGGAGGACTGTTACAGAGAGAAGAGGTTGGAGACTGGGGTGGAGAAGAAGCGTTTCAGAGGTGCAGATGTTGGATACTGGTGTGCAGAAGAACTGTTGCAGAGAGCAGAGTTTGAAGACTGGGGTGCAGAAGAACTGACGCAGAGAGCAGTGGTTGGAGACTGAGGTGCAGAAAGAATGTTTCAGATAGCAAAGTTTGGAGACTGGGGTGCAGAATTACTGATAGAGAAAGCAGAGGTTGAGTCTGGGGTGCAGAAGGACCGTTACAGAGAGCAGAAGTTGGAGACTGTGGTTAAGAAGTGCTGTTGAAGAGAGCAGAGGTTAGAGAATGGGGTGCAGAAGAACTGTTACAAAGAGCAGAGGTTAGAGAATGAGGAGCAGAATTAAGATTGCAGAGTTCAGAGGTTGGAGACAGAGGTGCAGAAGGACTGTTACAGAGAGCAGAGTTTGGAAACCCTGTTGCAGAAGGACTGATACAGAAAGCAGAGGTTTGAGACTCTGGTGCAGAAGGACCGTTACAGAGAGCAGAGGTTGGAGACTGCGTTATAGAAGGACTGTTACAAAGAGCAAAGGTTGGAGAATGGTGTGCAGAAGGACTATTGCAGAAAGCACAGGTTGGAGAATGAGTGCAGAAGGATAGATACAGAGAGCAGAGGTTGGAGATTTGTATTCAGAAGGACTGATTAAAAAATCAGAGTTTGGAGACTGGGTTGCAGAAGGACCGTTACAGAGAGCAGAGGTTGGAGACTGCGGTACATAAGGACTGTTACAGAGAGCAGAGGTTGGAGACTGTGGTGCATAAGGACTGTTACAGAGAGCAGAGGTTGGAGACTGGAGAGTAGAAGGACTGCTGCAGAGAACAGAGGTTGGAGACTGGGTTGCAGCAGGACCGTTGAAGAAAGCAGATGTTGAAGACTGGGTTGGAGAAGGAAAGTTACAGAGAGCAGAGTTTAGAAACTGGGGTGCAGGAGGACCTTACAGAGAGCACAGGTTGGAGACAGGAGTGCAGAAGGACTGTTGAGGAGAGGAGACGTTTGAGACTGGGGTTCAGAAGGATCGTTGCAGAGAGCAGAGGTTGGAGACTGAGGTGCAAAAAGACTGTTACAGAGAGTAGAGGATGGAGATTGGGATGCAAAAGTCCTGTTACAGAGAGCAGAGTTTGGAGACTGGGGTGCAGAAGAACTCTTACAGAGAGCATAGTTGTTAGACAAGGTTGCAGAAGGATCTTACAAAGAGCAGAGATTGTAGACCGAGGTGCAGCAGGAGTGTTACAGAGAGCAGAGGTTGGAGACTGGGGTGCAGAAGGCCTTTTACGGAGAGCAGAGTTTGGAGAACAGCTCCAGAAGGACTGTAACAGATGGCAGAGTTTGGAGACTGGTTTGCAGAAAAATCTTACAGAGAGCAGATGTTGGAGAGTGATGTTCAGAGGTTGGAGATTTGTATTCAGAAGGACTGATTAAAAAATCAGAGTTTGGAGACTGGGGTGCAGAAGGATCATTGTAGAGAGCTGAGGTTTGATACTGGGGTTCCGAATAACTGTTACAGAGAGCAGAGTTTTGAGACAAGGTTGCAGAATGATCTTACAGAGAGCAGAGATTGTAGACCGAGGTGCAGGAAGACTGTTACAGACAGCATATTTTGGAGACTGGGGTACACAAGGATCGTTGCAGACAGCGCAGACTGAGGCGCAGAAGGACTGTTGCTGAGAGGAGATGTTGGAGACTTGGGTGCAGAAGGACTGTTGCAGAGAGCAGATGTTGGAGACTGGGATGCAGAAGGATCGTTGCAGAGAGCAGAGGTTGGACACTGGGGTGCAGAAAGACTGTTAAACAGAGAAGAGGTTTAAGACTGGGGTGTAGAAAGACTGTTGCAGAGAGACGAGTTTGGATACTTGGGTCCAGAAGGACTGTTGCAGAGAGCTGAATTTGGAGACTGAGATGCAGAAGGACTATTACAGAGAGTAGAGTCTGGAGACTCTGGTGCAGAAGAACCGTTACAGAGAGCAGATTTTGGAGACTAGGGTACAGAAGGACTGTTGCAGAGAGCAGATGTTGGAGACTGGGATGCAGAAGGATCATTGCAGAGAGCAGAGGTTGGACACTGGGGTGCAGAAGGACTATTACACAGAGCAGATGTTGGAGACTTGGGTGAAGAAGGACTGTTGCAGGGAGCAGGTGTTGGAGAGTTATGTGCAGAAGGACCGTTGCAGATAGCAGATGTTGGAGACTGGGGTGCAGAAGACTGATACAGAAAGCAGAGGTTGGAGACTGGGGTGCAGGAGGACCGTTACAGAGAGCAGAGTTTTGAGACTGCAATACGGGAGGACTGTAGCACAGAGAAGAGGTCTGAGACTGGAGTGGAAAAGAACTGTTTCAGAGTGCAGAGTTTGGAGACTGTGGTGCAGAAGAACTGTCGCAGATCACAGAAGTTGGAGACTGAGTTGCAGAAAGAATGTTACAGAGAGCAAATGTTGGAGACTGGGTTGCAGAATTACTAATAAAAAAAGCAGAGGTTGAAGACTGGGGTGCAGAAGGACCGTTACAGAAAGCAGAGGTGGGAGGCTGCAGTATAAAAGGAATGTTACACAGAGCAGAGTTTGGAGACTAGGGTACAGAAGGACTGTTGCAGAGAGCAGATGTTGTAGAATGTGGTTCAGAAGAACTGAAGTAGAGAGCAGAGGTTAGAGAATGGGGTGCAGAAGTAAAGTTGCAGAGAGCAGAGGTTGGAAACAGTGGTGCAGAAGGACTGATACAGAAAGCAGAGGTTTGAGACTGGGGTGCAGAAGGACTGTTACAGAGAGCAGAGGTTGAAACCTGCGGTACAGAAAGACTGTTACAGAAAGCAGATTTTGGAGACTGGGGAGCAGAAGAACTGCTACAGAGAACAGAGTTTTGAGACTGGGGTGCCGCAGGACCGGTGCAGAATCCAGAGGTTGTAGACTGTGCTGGAAAGGAATGTTACAAAGAGCAGAGTTTGAAAACTGGGATGCAGAAGGATTTTACAGAGAGGTTGGAGACAGGGGTGCAGACGAACTGTTGAGGAGAGAAGTGCTTGGATAACGAGGTGCAAAAAGACTGTTACAGAGAGTAGAGGTTGGAGATTGGGGTGCGCAAGGCCTGTTACAGACATCAGAGGTTGGAATTTGGGGTGCAGAATAACTGTTACAGAGAGGAGAGTTTTTAGACAAGGTTGCAGAAGGATCTTAGAGAGAGCAGAGATTGTAGACCGAGGTGCAGCAGAAATGTTACAGAGAGCAGAGGTTGGAGACTGGGGTGCAGAAGGCATGTTAAGGAGAGTAGAGTTTGGAAAAGGGGTGCAGAAAGACTGTTAGAGAGGGCAGAGTTGGGAGACTGGGTTGCAGAAGGATCTTAAAGAGAGCAGATGTTGGAGTCTGGGGTGCAGAAGGATTGTTGCAGAGAGCAAAATTTTCAGACTGAGGTGAAGAAGGACTGTTGCAGATAGCAGATGTTGGAGACTGGGGTGCAGAAGGATCGTTACAGAGAGCAGAAGTTGGAGAATGGGGTGCAGAAAAACTGCTACAGAGAGCAGAGTTTGGAGACTGGGGCGCAGAAAGCCTGTTACAGAGAGCAGAGTTTCGAGACAGGGGTGCAAAAGGACTGTTACAGAGCACAGAGTTTTTAGACTGGGTTTAAAAAGATCTTACAGAGAGCAGAGGTTTGAGACTGAGGTGCAGAAGGACTGTTGCAGAGAGCAGATGTTGGAGACTTGAGTACAGAAGGACTTTTGCAGAGAGCAAAGGTTGGAGACTAGGGTACACAAGGACTTTTTCAGAGAGCAGATTTTGGAAACTGTTGTTCAGAAGGACTGTTGCAGATTGCAGAAGTTTGAGAATGGGGTGCAGAAGGACTTTTGCTGAGAGCAGAGGTTGGATACTGAGGTGCAGAAGGACGGATAAAGAAAGCAGAGGTTGGAGACTGGCGTGTAAAAGGACCTTTACAGAGAGCAGAGTTTGGAGACTGTGGTACAGAAGGACTATTACAGAGAGCAGAATTTGGATACTGGGTTACAGAAGCACTGTTGCAGAATACAGAGATTTGAGACTGGGGTGCAGCAGGACCATTGCAGAAAGCAGAGGTTGGAGAATGACGTGGAGAAGGAATATTACAGAGAGCAGATTTTAGAAACTGGGGTGCAGAAGGATCTTTCAGAGAGCAGAGGTTGGAGAATGAGGTTCAGAAGGATCATTCTTAAAGCATAGTTTGGACAATGGGGTGCAGAAGGACTTTTTCAGAGAGCAGATGTTGGAGACTGGGGTGCAGAAGGATTGTTTAGAGAGCAGATGTTGGAGACTGGGGTGCAGAAGGAATCTTGCAGAGAGCAGAGGTTGAAGACTGAGGTGGAGAAGGACTGTTTTAGAGAAAGAGGTTGGATTCTGGGGTACAGAAGAATTTTTGCAGAGAGCAGATTTTTTTTTTTTTTACATTTTAACATTTTTTTTCCTTCTTTTTTTATTGATTGTTCAAAACATTACAGAGATCAAGACATATCATCTTTCATACATTCGACTCAATTGGGTTGTGAACTCCCCAAATACATAATACAGACTCACTTCTGTTACATACTCACATTTTTACATAATGGTATATTAGTGACTGTTGTATTCTGCTACCTTTCCTATCCCCTACTATCCCCCCTCCCCTCACCTACCCTCCCATCTTCCCTCTCTACCTCCTCTGCTGTTGTTCAATTCTCTCCCCTTTTTTCCCCCCACTCCCTTGCCCCTCATAACCTCTTATAATTTTGTGTATCACTGAAGGTCTCCTACCATTTCCATATGTTTTCCCTTCTCTCTTCTTTTCTCTCCCCTCATTCGTCTTAGTTTACTGTTAGTCTTTTCCTCATGCTCTTCCTTCCTGTTCTATTCTTAGTGGCTCTCTTTATATCTAAGAAGACATTTGACATTTGTTTTTTATGACTTGGCTACCTTCACTTAGCATAATCTGCTCTAATGCCATCCATTTCCCTGCAAATTCTATGATTTTGTCGTTTTTGCAAATCAAAAGCACCCTAAGATACCATTTCACTCCTGTAAGATTGGCAGCCATTATGAAGTCAAACAACAATAAGTGTTGGCGAGGATGTGGGGAAAAGGGCACACTTGTTCACTGCTGGTGGGACTGCAAAATGGTGAGGCCAATTTGGAAAGCAGTATGGAGATTCCTGGGAAAGCTGGGAATGGATCCACCATTTGACCCAGCTATTGCCCTTCTTGGACTATTCCCTGAGGACCTTAAAAGAGCACACTATACGGATACGGCCACATCAATGATTATAGCAGCACAATTCACAATAGCTAGACTGTGGAACCAACCTAGATGCCTTTCAATAGATGAGTGGATAAAAAAATTGTGGCAGCTATACAAAATGGAGTATTATGCAGCACTAAGAAACAACAAAATCAGAGAGCAGATTTTTAAGACTGAGGTACAGAAAGATCGTTTCAGAGAGGAGAGGTGGAGAGTTGGCTGCAGAAGGACTCTTACACAGAGCACACGTTGCAGACTGGGTTACAGAAGAAATGTTGCAGACAGCAGAGGTTGGAGACTGGGGTGCATAAAGACTGTTGCAGATAGCAGAGTTTGGATATGAGGTTCAGAAGGACTCTTACAGAAAGCAGAGTTTTTAGACTGGGGAGCAGAAGGACTGATACGAAAGCAGAGGTTGGAGACTGGGGTGCAGAAGGACAATTACAGAGAGCAGAGTTTGGAGAACGCGGTACAAAACGACTGTTACAGAGAGCAGAGGTTGGCAACTGGAGTGCAGAAGGAGTGTTGCAAAGAACAGAGGTTGGAGACTGAGGTGCAGAAGGACTGTTACAGAGAGAAGAGTATTTAAACAAGGTTGCAGAAGGATCTTACAGATAGTAGAGTTTGAACACCGAGGTGCAGCAGGACTCTTAAAGAGAGCAGTGGTTGAAGACTTGGGTGCAGAACGCCTGTTATGAAGAGCAGAGTTTGGAGAAGGGCTCCAGAAGGACTGTTACAGATGGTAGAGTTTAGAGACTTGGATGCAGAAAGATTTTACAGAGAGCAGATTTTGGAGACTGAGGTGCAGAAGGACTGTTACAGAGAGTAGAGATTGGAGACTGAGTTTCAGAAGGATCGTTGCAGACAACAGAAGTTGGAGACTGGGATGCAGAAGGATTGTTGCAGACAGCAGAGTTTCCAGACTGAGATTCAGAAGGACTGTTATACAGAGCAGAGGTTGAAGACTGAGGTGAAGAAGGACAGTTACAGAGAGCACATGTGGGAGACAGGGGTGCAGGATTGATACAGAGCAGAAGTTGGTGACTGAGGTACAGAAGGACTGTTACAGAGAGCAGAGGTTTGAGACTTGGGTGCAGAAAGATTATTGCAGATAACAGAGTTTTCAGACTGAGGTACAGAAAAACTGTTGCAGAGAGCATATGTTGGAGATTGGCGTGAAGATGGACTGTTGCAGCGAGCAGAGGTTGGAGACTAGGGTGCAGAGGGATCGTTGCAGAGAGCAGAGGTTGGAGACTGGGGTGCAGAAGGCCTTTTACAGAGAGCAGAGTTTGGAGAGTGAGGTACAGAAGGACTGTTACAGAGAGCAGAGTTTGGAGACTGGGTTGCAGAAAAATCTTACGGAGAACAGAGGTTGGAGACTAAGGTGCAGAAGCACTGTTACAGAGAGTAGAGTTTGGAGACTAAGGTGCAGAAAGACCGTTGCAGAGAGTAGAGGTTGGAGACTGTGGTGCAGAAGGATTGTTACAGAGAGCAGAGGTTAGAGACTGGGGTGCAGAAGGACTGATACAGAAAGCAGAGGTTGGAGACTCGGATGCAGAAGTACCCTTACAGAGAGCAGAGTTTGGAGAATGCAGTACAGAAGGACTGTTAAAGAGAGCAGTGGTTGGAGACTGGGGTTGGGAAGGACTGTTGCAGAGAGCAAATGTTGGAGACTGGGTTGAAACAGACTGGGAAGAACTGTTTCAGAGACTGTGGTGCAGAAGGACTTTTGCAGAGAGAAGAGTTTGCAGACTTAGTTGCAGAAAGACTGTTACAGAGCGCAGAGTTTGGAGACTGTGGTTCAAAACGACTGATACAGATAGCAGAGGTTGGATTCTGGGGTGCATAAGGACCCTTACGGAGAACAGAGGTTCGAGACTGTGGTACAGAAGGACTGTTACCGAGAGCAGAGGTTGGAGACTGGGGTGCAGAAGAACTGATGTAGAAAACGGAGGTTGGAGACTTAGGTTCAGAAGGATCGTTGGGGCGAGCAGATTATGTATACTGGGGTGTAGAAAGACTGTTGCAGAGAACAGTGATTGGAGACTGAGGTACAGAAAGACTGTTACAGAGAGCAGAGTTTTGAGACTGGGGTGCAGAATAACTGTTGTAGAGATCAGAGTTTGGAGACTGGGGTGCAGAAGGACCATTGCAGAAAGCAAAGTTTGAAGACTGGGTTTCAGAAGGATCTTACAATGAGCAAAGTTAGGACACTTAGGTGCAGAAGGACTGTTGCAGAGACCAGAGGTTGAAGATTGAGGTGCAGAAGGACTGCTGCAGAGAAGAGAGGTTAAAGTCTGAGGTGCAGAGGGACTGTTACAGAGAGCAGAGTTTGGAGACTTGGGTGAAGAATGACTCATACATAACGCAGAGTTTGGAGACTCAGGTGCAGAATGACCGATACAGAGAACAGAGGTTTGAGACTGCAGTACAGAAGGACTATTACAGAGAGCAGAGGTTGAAGATTGGGGTGCAGAAGGCCTGTCATGCAGAGGAGAGTGGAGAGAAGGGGCACAGAAGAACTGTTACAGAGGGCAGAGTTTGGACACTGTGTTGCAGAAGGATCTTACAGAGAGCAGATGTTGGAGACTGAGGTGCAGAAGGACTTTTACAGAGTGTAGATGTTGGAGATTGAGGCACAGAAGGATTGTTACAGAGAGCAGAGTTTGGAGACTGGAGTTCAGAAGGACTCTTGCAGATAGCAGAGGTTGGAGACTGGGGTGTAGAAGGACTGTTGCAGGGACAAGAATTTGGAGACTGGGGTGCTGAAGGACTGTTGCAGAGAGGAGATGTAGGAGACTGAGATTCAGAAGGACTGTCACAGAGAGAAGAGTTTGGAGACTGCAATACAGGAGGACTGTTATGGAGAACAGAGGTTGGAGACTGGAGTGGAGAAGAACTGTTTCAGAGTGCAGATGTTGGAGACTGGTGTGCAGAAGAACTGTTGCAGAGAGCAGAGGTAGGAGATTGAGATACAGAAAGACTGTTACAGAGAGCAGACTTTGGAGACTGGGGTGCAGAAGGACTGATACAGAGAGCAGAGTTTGGAGACTGGGGTGCAGAAGGCCTGTTACAGAGAGCAGAGGTTGGAGACTGGGTACATAAGGGCTGTTACAGAGAGCAGAGTTTGGAGACTGGGTTGCAGAAGAATATTACATAGAGCATAGTTTTGAGAATGCGGTGAAGAAGGATTTTTACAGAGAGCAGAGGTTGGCGACTGGGGTGCAGTAAGATTATTTCAGAGAGCAGAGGTTGGATATTAGTCAGCAGAAGGATCGTTGCAGAGAGCAGAGGTTGGAGACTAGGGTGCAAAATGACGGTTGCAGAGAGCAGATGTTGGAGACTGGGATGAAGAAGGACTGTTACTCAGAGCAGCGGTTGAAGACTGGAGTGAAGAAGGACTGTTGCAGAGAGCAAAGTTTGAAGACTGGGGTGCAGAAGGACTGTAATAGAGAGCAGATGTTGGAGACTGAGATACAGGAGGACTGTTACAGAGAGCAGAGTTTGGAGACTGGGGTGCAGAAGGACTGATACAGAAAGTAGAGGTTGGAGAATGGGATGCAGAAGGACTTTTTCAGAGAGTAGATGTTAAAGACTGGGGTGCAGAAGAACTGTTGCAAGGAACAGAAGTTGGAGACTGGGGTGCAGAAGGATAGTTGCAGGGAGCAGATGTTGGAATCCGTGGATCAGAAAAAAATTATACAGAAATAAGAGGTTTGAGACTGGCGTGCAAAAGTACCGTTAGAGTGAGGAGAGGTTGGAGACTGCAGTACAGAAAGACTGTTACAGAGAGTAGAGGGTGGTGACTGGGGTGCAGAAAGAGTGTTGCAAAGAACAGAGTTTGGAGACTTAGGTGCAGAAGGACTGTTATAGAGAGCAGAGTTTTTAGACAAGTTTGCAGCAGGACTGTTACAGAGAGCAGAGATTGGAGACTGCGGTGCAGAAGGACTGTTATAGCGAACAGACTTTAGAGACTGGGGTGCAGAAGGCCTGTTACGGAGAAAAATTTGGGAGTAGGCGTGCACAAGGACTGTTACAGAGGGCAGAGTTTGGAGTCTGGGTTGCATAAGGTACTTACAGAGAGCAGTTGTTGGAGAGTGAGGTGCAGAGGGACTGTTACAGAGAGTAGATGTTGGAGACTGAGGCACAGAAATATTGTTACAGAGAGCAGATTTTGGAGACTTGGGTGAAGAAGGACTGTTTCAGATACCAGAGGTTGGAGAATGGGGTGTAGAAGGACTGTTGCAGAAACCAGAAGTTGGAATCTGGGGTGCTGAAGGACTGTTGCAGAGAGCAGATGTAGGAGACTGAGATGCAGAAGGACTGTTACAAAGAGCAGAGGTTTGCGACTGGAGTGCAGAAGGAATGATACAGAGAGCATTTTGGAGACTGGGGTGCAGAAGGACTGATACAGAAAGCACAGGTTGGAGAATGGGATGAAGAAGGACTGTTTCAGAGAATAGATGTTAAAGACTGGGGTGAAGAAGAACTGTTGCAGAGAGCAGAAGTTGGAGACTGGGGTGCAGAAGGATTGTGGCAGGGAGCAGATGTTGGAGACTGGGGTGAAGAAGGACTTTAACAGAGATCAGATTTGAAGATTGGGGTGCAGAAGGATCTTACAGAGAACAGAGGTTGGAGAGTGGGGTGCAGACGAACTGTTGCACAGAGCAGAGGTTAAAGACTGGGGTGCAGAAGGACTGTTACAGAGAGCAGAGTTTGGAGACTGGGTGGCAGAAGGATCTTACATAGAGCAGATGTTGGAGCCTGAGGTGCAGAAGAAATTTTCCCAAGAGCAATGGTTGGAGACTGGGGTGCAGAAGGATTTTTGCAGCGAGAAAACGTTGGAGACTGACATCCTGAAGGACTCTTGCAGACAACAGAGGTTGGAGAATGGTATGCAGAAGGATTGTTACAGAGAGCAGTGGTTGGAGACTGGGGTGAAGAAGGACTGTTATGGAGATCAGTGTTTGGAGACTTTGTTGCAGAAAGATCTTACATAAAGCAGAGAATAGAGACTGAGGTGCAGAAGAAATGATACCCAGAGCAGAGTTTGGATACGGGGGTGCAGAAGGACTGTTGCCGAGACCAGAGGTTGGAGACTGTCGTGCAGAAGGACCGTTGCAAAGAGCAGAGGTTGGAGACTCGCTTGGAGAAGGAATGTTACAGAGAGCAGAGGTTGGAGACTGGGGTTCAGAAGGGCTGTTACAGAGAGCAGAGGTTAGAGACTGAGTTGCAGAAGGACTGTTACAGAAAGCAGGGTTTAGAGACTGTGGAGCACAAGGATCCTTGCAGATATCAGAGTTTTCAGACTGATGTACAGAATGACTTTTGCAGAGAGCAGATGTTGGAGACTGGGGTGCAGAAGGATGGTTGCAGAGAGCAGAGGCTAAAACTGGGGTGTTGTAGGACCATTGCAGAGGTCAGAGTTTGGGAACTGAGTTGCAGAAGGATTGTTACAGAGAACAGAATTTGGATACTGGGGTGAAGAAGGACTGTTTCAGAGACCAGAGGTTGGAAACTGGGGTTTAAAAAGACTGTTGCAGAGAGCAGATGTTGGAGATTGGGGTGCCGAAGGACTGTTACAGAAAGCAGAGTTTGGAGACAAGGTTGCAGAAGGATCTTACTGAGAGCAGAGGTTGGAGAATGAGGTAGAACAAGACTGTTACAGAGAGCAGAGTTTGGAGACTGGGGTGCAGAAGAATTGTTGCCGAGAACCGAGTTTTCAGACTGAGGTGCAGAAGGATTGTTGGAGATTACAGAGGTTGGAGACTGGGGTGCAGAAGGATGTTTGAAAAGAGCAGAGGTTTGAGACTGGGGTTCAGAAAGACTGTTACAGAGAACAGAGGTTGGAGACTGCGGTGCAGAAGGCCTGTTATAGAGAGCAGAGATTGGTGAAAGGATGCAGAATGACTGTTACAGAGGGCAGAGTTTGGAGACTGGGTAGCAGAAGGATCTTACAGAGAGCAGAGGTTGGAGTTTGAAGTGCAGAAGGACTCTTACAAAGAATAGAGTTTGGAGACTGAGGTGCAGAAGGACCATTGCAGACAGCAGAGGTGGAGACAGAGGTGCAGAAGAATTGTTACAGAGAGAAGAGGCTGGAGACTGGGGTTCAGAAGGACTGTTGCAGATAGCAGAGGTGAGAGAATGGGGTGAAAAAGTACTGTTGTAGGGTGCATGTATTGGAGACTTGGGTGCAGAAGGACTGTTGAAGAGAGCAGAATTTGGAGACTGAGGTACAGAATAACTGTTACAGAGAGCAGAGTTTGGAGACTGGGGTTCAGAAGGACTGATACAGAAAGCAGAGGTTGGAGACTAGGTTTCAGAAGGACCGTTGCAGAGAGCAGAGTTCGGAGACTGCAATACAGGAAAAGTGTTATAGAGAGCAGAGGTTGGAAAATGGTTTATAGAAGAACTGTTTCAGAGTGCAGATGTTGGATTCTGGCGTTCAGAAGTACTGTTTCTGATAGCAGAGTTTGGAGACTAGGGTGCAGAAGAATTGTCGCAGAGAGCAGAGGTTGGTGACTAAGGTGCAGAAAGAATGATACAGAGAGCAAAGTTTGGAGACTGGGGAGCAGAATTACTGATACAGAAAGCAGAGGTTGAGATTGAGGTGCAGAAAAACCGTTACAGAGAGAAGAGGTTGGAGACTGTAGTACAGAAGGACTGTTGCAGAGAGCAGAGGCTAGAGAATGTCGTGCATAAGGACTGTTACAGAGAGCAGAGGATAGAGAATGGGGTGCAGAAGGACTGTTAAAGAGAGCAGAGTTTGGAGAATTTGTTGCAGAAGGATCTCACAGAGAGCAGAGTTTGGAGACTGAGGTTCAGAAGGACTTTTACAGAGAGTAGAGTTTGGAGACTGAGGAGCAGAAGGAACGTTGTAGAGAGCAGAGGTTGGAGACTGTTGTCTAGACGAATTGTTACAGAGATCACAGGGTAGAGACTGGAGTGCAGAAGGAGTGTTACAGAGAGCAGAGTTTGGAAATTGGCGTGCAGAAGAACTGTTACGGAGAGCAGAGGGTGGAGACTGGGGTGAAGAGGACTGTTGCAGAGTGAAGAGTTTGGAGACTGAGGTGTAGAAGAACTGTTACCGAGAGCAGAGTTTGGAGACTGGGGTGCAGAAAGACTAATACAGAATTTAGAGGTTGGAGACTGTGGTGTAAAAGGACCATAACAGAGAGCAGAGTTTGGAGACTGTGGTACAGAAAGACTGTTACAGGGAGCATAGTTTGGAGACTTGGGTTCTAAAGGATCATTGCAGAGAATAGATGTTGTATACTGGTGTGCAGAAGTATCTTACAGAGAGTAGGTTGGAGAATGAGCTGCATAAGGACTGTTACAAAGACCAGTGGTTGAAGACTGGGGTGCAGAAGTATCGTTGCAGAGAGCAGAGGTTGGAGACTGAGGTACGGAATAATGGTTGAGGAGAGAAGAGGTTGGAGAATGTGGTGGAGAACGATACTTACAGAGAGCAGATGTTCAGACTGGGGTGCAGAAGGATAGTTACAGAGAGAACATGTTGGAGACTGGGGTGCAGAAGAAATGTTGCAGAGAGTAGAGGTTGGAGACTAGTTTGCAGAAAGACTGTTACTGAGAGCAGAGGTTGTAGACTGAGGTGCAGAACGACTGTTACAGAGAGAAGAGGTTGGAGACTGGGGTACAGAAGAACTGATACAGAAAGCAGACTTTGGAGACTGTGGTGCAGAAGGACTGTTGCTGAGAACAGAGTTTGGAGACTGAGGTGCGGAAGGACCGATGCAGAGAGCTGAAGTTGGAGATTTAGTTGCCTAAAATTGTTACAGAGAGCAGAGGTTGGATACTGGGATGCATATGGAATTATACTGAAAGCAGAGGTTGGAGACTGAGGTGCAGAAGAATCTTACAGAGAGCAGAGTTTGGAGACTGGGGTGCAGAATAACTGTTGCAGAGAGTAGAGGTTGGAAACTGAGGTGCAGAAAGAAAGTTGCAGAGAGAAGAGGTTGGAGACTGGAGTGCAGAAGGCCTGTTACAGAGAGCAGAGTTTAGAAACTGGAGTGCAGAAGGGGTTTTACAGAGAGCAGAGGTTGGAGACTGGGGTGCAGAAGGACTGTTACAAATAGCACAGTTCAGAGACTGGGGTACAGAAGGATCTTTGCAGAGAGCAGAGGTTTCAGACTGAGGTGCAGATGGACTGTTACAAAGAGCATAAGTTGGAGTCTGAGGTGCAGAAGCACTATTATAGAAAGAAGAGTTTGGCAATTGGGGTGGAAAAGGTCCGTTACAGAGACAAGAGGTTACAGACTGCGGTACAGAAGGACTGTTACAGAGAGCAGAGTTTGGAGACTGGGGTGCAGAAGGACCATTGCAGAGAGCAAAGATTGAAGCCTGGGGAGAAAAAGGATCATTGCAGAGGGCAGATGTTGGAGAAAGGGATGCAGAAGGACTCTTACAGAGAGCAGAGATTGGAGACTGAGGTGCAGAAGGATCTTTACAAAGAGCAGAGGTTGGAGACTGAGGTGCAGAAGGACTTTTACAGAGAGCAGATGATGGAGACTGGGTTGCATAAAAAGTGTTACAGAGAGAAGAGTTTGGAGATTCTGCTTCAGAAGAACTGTTAAAGAGAGCAGAGTTTTGATACTGGGGTTCAGAAGAATTTTTACAGAGTGCAGAGGTTTGATTCGGGTGCAGGAAGACTGTAACAGAGAGTAAAGCTTGAATACTGGAGAGCAGAAGAACTGTTACAGAGAGCAGAGGTTGGAGACTGCAGTGCAGAAGGCCTGTTACAGAGAGCATTGGTTGGAGACTAAAGTGCAGAAGGATCATTACAGAGAGCAGAGGTTGGATACTGAGGTGCAGAAGGACTGTTATAAAAAGCAGAGTTTGGAGATTGAGTTGCAAAAAGAATTTTACAGAGAGCAGAGATTAGAGACTGGGGTGCAGAAGGACTGTTACAGAGAGCAGAGTTTGAAGACTGGGGTGCAGAAGTATTATTGCAGAGAGCAGAGGTTGGAGACTGAGGTGCAAAAGGTCAGTTACAGAGAGCATAGGTTGGATACTGGGGTGCAGAAAAAATGTTGCACATAGCATAGATTTGATACTGGGGTTCAAAAAGACTGTTACAGAGAGCAGAGGTTGGAGACTGGGTTGTAGAACGACTGATACACAAAGCAGAGATTGGAGACTGGGGTGCGGAAGGACCATTACAGAGAGCAGAGTTTGGATACTGAGGTATAGAAGGACTGTTACAGAGACCAGAGTTTGGATACTGGGATGCATATGGACTTATACAGAGAGCAGAGGTTTTAGACTGAGGTGCAGAAGAATCTTACAGAGAGCAGAGTTTGGAGACTGGGGTGCAGAATAACTGTTGCAGAGAGTAGAGGTTGGAAACTGAGGTGCAGAAAGAAAGTTGCAGCGAGAAGAGGTTGGAGACTGGAGTGCAGAAGGCCTGTTACAGAGAGCAGAGTTTAGAAACTGGAGTGCAGAAGGGGTTTTACAGAGAGCAGAGGTTGGAGACTGGGGTGCAGAAGGACTGTTACAAATAGCACAGTTCAGAGACTGGGGTACAGAAGGATCGTTGCAGAGAGCAGAGGTTTCAGACTGAGGTGCAGATGGACTGTTACAGAGAGCATAAGTTGGAGTCTGAGGTGCAGAAGCACTATTATAGAAAGAAGAGTTTGGCAATTGGGGTGGAGAAGGACCGTTACAGAGACAAGAGGTTGGAGACTGCGGTACAGAAGGACTGTTACAGAGAGCAGAGTTTGGAGACTGGGGTGCAGAAGGACCATTGCAGAGAGCAGAGATTGGAGACTGGGGAGAAAAAGGATCATTGCAGAGGGCAGATGTTGGAGAAAGGGATGCAGAAGGACGGTTACAGAGAGCAGAGATTGGAGACTGAGGTGAAGTAGGATCGTTAAAAAGAGCAGAGGTTGGAGACTGAGGTGCAGAAGGACTTTTACAGAGAGCAGATGATGGAGACTGGGTTGCATAAAAAGTGTTACAGAGAGAAGAGTTTGGAGATTCTGCTTCAGAAGAACTGTTAAAGAGAGCAGTGTTTTGATACTGGGGTTCAGAAGGATTGTTACAGAGTGCAGAGGTTTGATTCGGGTGCAGGAAGACTGTAACAGAGAGTAGAGCTTGAAGACTGGGGAGCAGAAGAACTGTTACAGAGAGCAGAGGTTGGAGACTGCAGTGCAGAAGGCCTGTTACAGAGAGCATTGGTTGGAGTCTAAAGTGCAGAAGGATCATTACAGAGAGCAGAGGTTGGATACTGAGGTGCAGAAGGACTGT
Organism: Ictidomys tridecemlineatus; assembly: GCF_052094955.1. Classification (NCBI taxonomy): domain Eukaryota; kingdom Metazoa; phylum Chordata; class Mammalia; order Rodentia; family Sciuridae; genus Ictidomys; species Ictidomys tridecemlineatus. The sequence continues at coordinate 15,765 of NW_027523407.1, forward strand.
TATAAAAAGCAGAGTTTGGAGATTGAGTTGCAAAAAGAATTTTACAGAGAGCAGAGATTAGAGACTGAGGTGCAGAAGGACTGTTACAGAGAGCAGAGTTTGAAGACTGGGGTGCAGAAGTATTATTGCAGAGAGCAGAGGTTGGAGACTGAGGTGCAAAAGGTCAGTTACAGAGAGCATAGGTTGGATACTGGGGTGCAGAAAAAATGTTGCACAGAGCATAGATTTGAGATTGGGGTGCAAAAAGACTGTTACAGAGAGCAGAGGTTGGAGACTGGGTTGTAGAACGACTGATACACAAAGCAGAGATTGGAGACTGGGGTGCGGAAGGACCTTTAAAGGGAGCAGAGTTTGGAGACTGAGGTATAGAAGGACTGTTACAGAGAGCAGAGGTTAGAGACTGGGGTTCAGAAGGACTGTTGCAGAGAACAGAAGTTGGAGACTGTGGTGCAGAAGAACCATTGCAGAGATCAGAGTTTTGAGACTGAGGTGCAGAAGGTTTGTTACAGAGAGCATTGGTTGGATACTGGGGTGTAGAAGGACTGTTACAGAGAGCAGAGTTTGGAGACTGGGGTGCAGAAGTATCTTAGAGAGAGCAGAATTTTGAGACTGAGGTGCAGATGGACTGTTGCAGAGAGCAGAGGTTGGAGACTGAGGTGCAGAATGATCGTTTCAGAGAGAAAAGCTTGGAGACTGGGGTGCTGAAGGCCTGTTACAGAGAGCAGAGTTTGGAGATTGGGGTGCAGTAGGACTGCTACAAATAGCACAGTTTGTAGACTGGTGTGCAGAAGGATATTATAGAGAGCAGAGTTTGGAGACTGAGGTGCAGAAGGACTGTTTCAGAGAGCACAGTTTGAAGACTTGGTTGCAGAATGATTGTTGCAGAGAGCAGAGTTATCAGACTTAGGTGCAGAAGGACTATTGCAGAGAGCATATGTTCGAGAGTGGGGTGCAGAAGGACTCTTTCAGAGAGCAGAACTTGGAGACTGGAGTGCAGAAGGATTCTTCCAGGGAGCAGAGGTTGGAGACTGGGATGCAGAAGGCCTGTTACAGATATCACAGTTTGGAGACTGGTTTGCAGATGGATATTATAGAGAGCAGAGTTTGGAGACTGAGGTGCAGAAGGACTGTTACAGAGAACTGAGTTTGGCGACTGGGTTGCAGAATGATTGTTGCTGAGAGCAGAGTTTTCACACTTACATGAAGAAGGACTGTTGCAGATAGCAGATGTTCGAGACTGGGGTGCAGAACGAGTGATTCAGAGAGCAGAACATGGAGACTGGGGTGGAGAAGGATTGTTGCAGGGAGCAAAGGTTGTAGACTGGGGTGCAGAAAAACTGTAATAGAGAGCAGAGGTTTTAGACTGGGGTGCAGAAGGCCTGGTAAAGAGAGCAGAGCTTTGACACTGTGGTGCAGAATGATTGCTGATAGCTGGTGAGCCTCCTTCTGGACACCTTCTTTTCCGCACAGTCCATCAGGCCCTCTCTCCTCACCCTGCTCTCTTTTGGCTTTGTGAGCACCTGTGACTTCCACAGTCACTCTAAGCCATGACTCCCAGGCCTATCTCCTGGGAACCTGTCCCGCTGCCTCCTGGAATCTTTTTGGGGAGACCCCCCAGGTACCCAGACTCCAGGCCCAACCTCCTTCCCTCTTTTCCTCTCCCCAGACACGCACCTTCTCATTTTTTTTATGTTTTAATGAGTGATACCACTGCCACTCAGCTACCCCACAGACCAGGTGCCCTCTTGTGTCCTCGTCACCAGGACTTTAAAGTGTTCCACCAAGGGCTCCTCTTTAGAGCTTTTCCCCAAGCTCCAAATGTCACATCTTCAGTTACCAGATATTTCCTTTTAATCTTGTTTTGGCACCCGATTACTCTCCCAGATTACATGAAGGTATTCTAACCAAAGCACATGGACTGTAGAGACTATTATTGTTTAGAAATAAGGTATCCCCCCACCAAAAGTTCAGGGTCAGCCACAGTAGCAGTGTTCAGAGGTGCAATGATTAGACTGTGAGACTTGTGACCTAATCTGTGGATCCATCCATTTTGTGGGTTAATTATCTGAAAGGCCCACTGTAGTGATAGGAGTGTGGGCAGGTGAAATGTGGCCGGGGACATACCCTGGGGAATCACATCTTGTCCCCTGTGAACTGTCTTCTCCTGTCCCCTCCCCTGCCCCAACCTTCTGGCTGCAATGAGCTAGGGATGCTTCTCTCCTTGTTCCCTTCCACCTCGGCGTCCCACCTAATCTCAGGCAGGCAGCAATGGGTCAGCTGGCCCCAGACCAAACCTCCAAGCAAGGAGGCCAGAGTGCATCTCCCCCTCTGGGTTGTTCTGGTCAGGCCTGTGGTAACTGTGGCAACCGTGGACTGACCAAGGGAGTAGGTGTTATGAGTGGATTGGACACACAAGAGTTTTCTAAATCCACAAATTCAGTCATTTTCATAGCTCAAGCCATTTCTTTCTGGATGGCCTGTTTGCAGCCTGCCCTCACCTAGAATGTGGTCTACTAGTGATTATTGAGATTCTCCAGCTGTCCTGGTCCTGCCCATTTGCACACCACAGCTAGCTTCTTAACAAAATATAGCAACCCTACCTGTAAAAACAGTAGAAACACTAGAGACAGAAAGAACTTTGTAAAAGCATTGTAAAAGCTATCTATGCTAAACCCAAGGCAGCATCATTCTAAGTGGAGAAAGGTTGAAAGCATTCACTCTAAAAACTGGAAGAAGACAGGGTGCCCCCTCTTTCACCACTTCTATTCAACTTCATTTTTGAAATTTCCAGAGCCATTGGACAAAAGGAAGAAATTAAAGGTATACAAATAGGTCAAGAAGAATTCAAATCTCACTCTTTGCTGATAGGATCATGTCATCTTCTTAAATTTTTTATTAGAGCATAATAGTTATACATAGAATTTGGGTTAATTTGGAAAAGATCCTACGTGCATGGAATCTGATTTACTCTTTTCAGTCCCCATCCCCCATCTCTCTCTCTTTCCCGCCTCCATTCTCCTTTCTCTACTGATCTTTCTTTGGGTCATTTAACTGTTAATTTCTGACTAGTGCTTTCTACATATACATACAGGTGCAGTCCCCTGTGGTAGACTTCCATGTGCACATAACATGATCTGTGTAAAGACCTTTCACATTTCCTCCCTACCCAAACCTCTCCGCCCTCTCTTTCTCCTTCTAATTCACTGATCTTCCCTGTATACTTAAGATAGCCAGTCCAACCCCACTTCATCAACTTCTTTCCTCTATTTTGCTCTGGCCCTGATAATTTCAGCATTGTACAGGAATAGTTAACTTCTGCCTTTCTGAACACAGACATCAAGATTGATGTAAAATGAGAAAAACTCTACATTGGAAAACACTGAAGGCAACACTGACTGCTTCTGCAGATGATGACTCTGCTTTGTAAATTTTTTTCTTAACATTTGCAATGAAAATGAACTTCTCCAAAAATCCTATGTTTACATAAAAGGACAACAGGAGACAGAGATTACTGAGACAGTGAGAAATTACTTCACACCATGATGAGGTCGAATGGTTTTCTGTTGGCTTCTAGCAATTCTCTGGTTACTCCCACCCACCATCACCCCTGCAAATGTGTGCGGCTCCATAGGTCTGATTCCCTGAGACCAGTCCCACAGGTTATCAGTCTCCAGGCTGCTTTTCATTCGATATTATTAGCCATGTTGCTGCAGATTAACAAGCCTGTTTGGGGTGCTCTCAGTCCATTTTCATCATGGTCTCTTTTTCTCTGCTTTGTAGCTATGACAACATTGGAAATGAGCAATCAATCATTTGTCACTGAATTCATCTTCTTGGGATTTTCCAACCACTCCAACCAACAGGGCTGGTTCTTCCTGCTCTTTCTGGTCATTTACCTGACCACTCTCCTGGGGAACATGCTCATAATAGTGGCCACCAGGGTCAGTCCTGAGGAAGCTCTCTGGGAGACAGACTGTATAGTGAGATTAGAACTAGATGATGGTTTCATTCTAGGAAATGTCTTAGTTGTAGAAATATGTGAACTCTTCAGCAGCAATTACAAGAGTGCTTTCTCCATACACAGTGTCTCATGACCACTGTGGTGCCCCTCCAACCAGGGGAAGCACACTGTGCTAAGTATGTGACACATTGTGACCTCACCCGGGTTCTCTAATCCACATGTATTTCAGAATATTTTTATTACTTTTCTCTCCAAAAAAAGCCTATACCCAAAGCAGTCAATCTCCTTTCCCCCAATATTGCAGCTCTAGCGAACACTAGTGAATGTGAAGTGCTATGTGCAATGTGACTTTGACTTGCATTTTCCTAATGGATCTTGATTCTAAGTTTTAAATAAACACCATTTCTGTGTTTCTCCTTCACATGTGGAAAGACCCATGTATACACTCGAATTTCTGTGGATATTTTTAATGAAGTAATAACATATACGCCTTTTGGATCTGACTCCTTTCACTTAGGGTGTTTGCAATTTTCAGTTATATTGTAGCTTGTATAAGTATTTTAGTTTATTCCTCCTTATTGTGACTGATTTCCATCTTATGAAAATACCACATTTTTTTGTTCATTTCCCACTGGATAGTAATTTTTACTTTGTGTCTGTGTGGGTGTCGTACTGCACATTGAACCCAGAGCCTCCTGCACACAAAACAATGTTCTACCACAAAGCCAGAGCCCATCCCTTTTAAAAATTTTGTTTTGAGACAGGGTCTTGCAAATTTGCCCAGGTTGTCCCTGAATTTGTGATCCTTTTGCCTCAGCTTCTTGAGTAGCTAGATTACAGTCCTGCCTGGTCATTTTCACTTTTTGACTAATATGAATAAGATTTGTATATATAATATGAACATTATATATAATATAAACATTATATGAACATTCATGTACAAATCATTGGTGGATAACTTTTTTATTTATCTTGAGTTTGTAGTTAGGAGTGGAAGAGGTGGATTGTTAACTCCATATTTAACTTTCTGAAGAAGTTCCAGATCATTTTCAGACCAGTGGAACCAGCTTACCTTATTATTAAGAGTGGTGAATCAAGCTTCTGATTTCCTCACTCCCATTACAACATATCATTATCATTCCTTTTATTGTGACGACCCTGGAATGTGTGAAGTGCTTCATCAAATGTAATTTAGCTTTGGCTTTCCCTGATGGCTTATTATTCTAAGATCTTTTATGAGTACTGTTAATGTTTCTCTCCTAAGCATTAGGAAAACCACATTTTATTATGGAAAATTTTAAGTTTTAGAGACTTACATCTTTATCTAATATTTTAATTATTTTGGTGCAGTACAATACTACAAGAATTTCAAGCTTGTTGGCTTTTCTCCATCTGTGCCCGAAAGAGCTGTTTGATGACTCTTTTTTTTCCCCTACTTTTAAACTCCATAGCAAACAATTTCTTCACCAGGTCATGAGCATCAGCAGGATCATAAAATTAATGAGCACAAAGTCATACAGTGTTTGGTAAGGGATCAGGCCTTAGCAGGAGTGGATCAGCTGAAGATATTGGGGATGCTTTTAATATTGCGGCTTCTGATATCTGTCCATCTGGCAAAGTATGTAACATGAAGGAAAAACTTCATATGCCGTGCGAAATCCATCCCAGTAAGTGTACACGCACCATGACCCCTACTCTCTCTAGCAGGAATGGAAGGCAATCTTGAGGTTTCAGCCACCCACAACTTCTTAGCAGAAATCTCACTCTGAACTTTGCTCACCCACATTCCAGAAGAAAGAGGACGCTGATCTTCTCGCTGCATGCTGAGAACAGGTGATTGACAAGACATTAATGAATACAACAGCGAATTAACTGCTCTCCATTGTTGCAGTTGAACTCAAGCCTTTGCCCTTGAGTTGTGTTTGCACACTGAGGAGTCCCAGAGCAGCTGCAGAGGAAAGGATACATGCATTTTCCCAACAGGTCGGCCCCAGACCTCTATAAATGTACATCACAGGAAAATGAATTGTGAGAGATCAGAGGATTTTGACTCTTTTATGAGGCCACAGATATGCGACAGGCAACTTTCAGAATAACAGGTCCGTTTTGTGGTGAATGGAGACCAACAGCCAGTTTTACCAAGAGATTTCTTTGCAGCCCAGGTGTTAATATGGAGAGCAGCAAGGGCCACACCAAAACCAGAAATCTATGCCTCTCTGTGAGAGTTGCTGGTAAGTAGTTTATTTACCATCACAATTTTCAAAAACACTATCCAGAATCAGGATATACCTACACCTTAAAAGCATATTACAGAATATTGTACATATTTTCATTACCATTTTGATGGCATTTATGTAATGACCTATCATACCATCTTTTCTATGTGTGTCTAAGTTTCCACAATACTACTTGTATTGCCAGAGTAGAAATAACTTCAGAGGTTGTCACAAAACCTGAGGGATTTAGCATGATACCTCCAGTAATGGAAGAAAACCTAAAACATAACCAGAATCCCTGGGATGCCTAAATTCTTTAAGTGAGATGATGTGTGTGCAAAATTACTTATGGTAAACAATAGATAATGCTAAGTGTTAATCCTCTGCTTTTGATGAGCAGGACAGAAAGGAATAATTTTTAGGGAGAAAGTATAGGGACACATTCCCATTATGATACAATATAGCATAACAATAGACCTACCAAAATATCTGTTTAAATAAAAATCATTATTGTAGAAGAAGTTATGTTTAGAAACGTATTCATTCACTAACTAGGGGTTTTCATCTTTATCTTACAACACATGTGTGCTTGGGGAGGGGAGTTGCAAGGAATTTATTAACTGTAATAAATCCCTGAAGCTTGTGAGTAATCTACTTCATACACAACCCCCCTCCTTTGAAATATTATATTTTGGGGTTACTCATAAGTGACTTCATTCTCGGTCACCTGACTTTGAGATGACTGATTGGGAAAGAAAGATGCAGATCTGCTTGTTCTGTGGGAACTGAGCCGATGGTCTCCATAAGGGATATGTTTAGGAGACAGGAGACACTGAGTTCCTCAGAAGCCGCTGGGCTATGCTGCCTCACTTATGCCCACAGAGGCTTTATTTTCCTCAGCAAGATATCTGCACAAAAACCACTGAACAGAAATGTTTTCTCGCCTCTGTCAAGTCTCTGTTAGATCCTTTAGGTCCCACAGAGTACCGTCTTTAAAGAATCTTTTAAAAACTCTGCTCCATGGATGTACTTGACAGACTTCTTCATTCGTCAAACCTTTACTGAGTGCACATTTACACAAGGTGTTGCCCTAGTGTTTAGAACACAATTGAGAGCCCCAACTAGGACCTGGAGGATCGCATATTCAAAATGGAGTAAGGGGCTTTGACAAGTATTAAGTGCTCCATTCCCAGAGCTGCCCAAGGAAACACTAAGGGAAAATAATTATAATTTGTAGATTACATAGAATTGTTACCAAGTTTCCTGCACATATTGAGCTCATCTTTCCTTTAGATTGTAAGTTGGTTGAAGGACAGTGTCAGAGACCAGCTCCAACAGGGGGTCTCAGGAGACGAACGAATGGTGAGGAGTCGGCGAAAGAGGGGGTGGAGAAACAACACATACGCCAAAGTGAAGGTGTTGATCCCAATCTTTACTTGTGAAGTTGATCATATATACTTTTCATTTTAGCAGGCTTACAGTACTTTGTTGTTACAAAACAGGAATCATTATTCAAACAAAACAAAATATTACGTAGCTACAATTAGAATAGAAGAATGTATCTTGGCTTATGCATAAGTAAGCATCTGTACTTTCATTTCAAGTTTTGCTTTGAGCTGTTTATGCTTAGTTAACTTTTAAGAATAGTTACAAATGTCCCAAACTATTGGCCTATACCTTGACTATTCTTTCTTGACTTACTGACTGGAACCAGTGCCATGGTTACGGCAAGTAGTTGATTTGTAATTACTTTTAATCAAACAAAAGTAAGAGCAGAAACCATTGTGCACATGAACAAGAACAAGTTGCCCAGTACTAAGCACTAATCTATCTTCTTAACATTAATTTTCCTTCTCTAGATTTTAATTTAATTTCTCAAAAACTTCCTTGAAAGGAATACAGGGAGTTTTTCTTTAGACATTAACAATTTACACTCCACAGCTGAATCATTGCATTTAGAGCAAACAGATCTATGCTTTAGAAGTAGTTGCATTAATTGGGAAAGTCATGATTTTTCCTTTATACTTAATGGTCATATGAGAAATCAAAACTATACTTATTAAAGGAATACAAAAACAAATCAGCCCATTCCCAGAAACATACTGCACTCCTCCAGAGGATGGACGCCTTGTGCCATCCACCTCAGTAGGGCCTTGCCATTGCCTGAGTCAGGGGAGGGGCGCAGCAGGACAGGGATCAGATCTTATCCTCTTTGGGTTTCTTAGTAGATCTGGCTTAGGACTAAATTAGACCCTTTATAGGAACAAAAATTTGTTTGAATTGAAACTAACCACTACCAAGAAAAGAATTTTTAAAATCTTAAATGGAAAAGAGAATTTTTTATTTTGAAGAATTTTATAACTAGAAGGCTCTGACATATCGTAAAAGGTAATAATTTGTCTTCCCTTTTCCCTTTATGCTAGAAAAAGCACAGGTGAAATAAAAAGAACTGAAAGAGCTAGCACAGTGGTGCACGCCTATAACCCAGCAGCTCAGGAGGCTGAGGCAAGAGGATAGTTAGTTCAAAGACAGCCTCAGCAAAAACAAGGCACCAAGAAACTCAGTGAGACCCTTTCTCTAAATAAAATATAAAATAGGGCTTGGGATGTGGCTCCATGGTCAAGCCCCTGAGTTCAATCTCCGGTAACTGCCCCCCTACATACCGGTCCCCAAAAAAAAGAACTGAAAGAGATGTTAAATGCTGAATTGAGTGCTGAATCTCCAAGACAGGAGGGAGGCTTTTTCCTGGTGAATATGTTAAGATTTTAAACCTACCAGTTAGGGGTAAGGGCATCCCTGCATGTTAGGTGAAAGAGCCCAGCCTCCCCTAAAGTGTGTCCTTGGACCAGCATCACTGGGAACACTTGGAACTCACTGACTGAGGCCAACTTTTCTGCACCATGACCTCTGATCTTTCCCTTGGCTCCAAGCACCCACACCACATGGAAGGATATGAGGACAACTCTGGGCCAGGCCAGATAGCTCATAGATTTCACAGTAATAAATTCACATTGCCACAAGCACCTGAAATCATTCAGATATTTTTCTGAATAAATTGACGTTGTACTGTGTGTGTGTGTGTGTGTGTGTGTGTGTGTGTGTGTGTGTGTGTTTTAAGCAATTTACTGGGCAACATGAAAATTGGATATAAAAATTTTAATCATTGCTTGTGCTATTGAGATCCAATAGGAATCATTGTTTCCCTGATGTGCATAAGGGTTTTCATGATAACTTGAGGAAATGAATCCCTAAGTTTAGTCAAGAAAACATTTCATTTATTGCCAACCAAAAAATAAATTCTTCATTTAAGACTCTAGACTTATTTATTTTATTTTGTTTATATTTAGATTTTAAAATTAGTTGTGCTTAACTGAAGCACCGAATTTCTTTTGAAATTTAAATACTTTAAGCTTCTTAAGGCCCTGAGATTTGGAATTTTAATGAAAGCTGTGTTGGCCTATTAATCATGTGCAATGAATTATTAGAACCAAAGACAAGAATGTCTGGGCATTGAAGATAATAAGACAGTTTACTAATATATGGTATTATCATCAGGTAACAACGTATCACTAAAAATAATAGTTATTACATGATAAATTTTCTGAGTCTATTTCTTTTTTGTTTCTTAAATCATAATTGTTAATACATATTAAATGTACAAATTAATGTACAATATGCAAATTAAAGGGATTCATTGATGTTTCCCTACTTGCATTAATATATTGTGCATTAATTTCAATTTTTTTTCCTGTAAAATGATGATAATAGGTTATCTTATACTTTGATGTGTAAACCAAATAAGTTAATGAATGTAAAAGTCTTATAGGCATTTAATAAGTGTTAGGTACTTTTATCTAATGTATGTCTCTATTCGTTACTCAATTTGAAAAATCCTGATTGGATTCAGGTATGTAAATATTCATCTTTTCAAAGAAATTCACTGAGTTTTGATAGAATTGATTATACGAAATTCAATCTAATTTTTACAGAAAACATGCCACTTTTAAACTACATTAAACAAGGTTTTTAAAGTCAGGCATTTATGTGTATTGAAGCAATCTAAGAAGACTCACACTCAAATTATTTTTCTATGAAATATGCCCTAGATGATTATGATGATTATGGTTATTATTATTGTAGAGCAGAGGGTTTACTATTAAGTTGATCTAATTCCTATGCTGCATTATATAAATTCTAAGAAGAAAGTACATACTGTTTCACAAAGTGTCATTCATGAGTTATGATTGTTAATAATGGATTCTAATGGTGACCATGATGATGATTAAATCTAATGCCCTACATTAATAAAGAGCATAGAGGATAAAAACAATTGTTTGGGTATCATCCTTCACCCTACCCCACACCCGTGACCTACAATAAATTAGACAGTAAAACAAAGAAAAAACTTATATGTAGATAAAATTATATAAACATACATTGGGAGATTTTTTTAATGCCCCATGAAATTCTCCCTCCTGAACTGACCTTTATATTTAAGACCTTTACAATAGCAGTATGCACAACTTCAAAGATTGTATTTTTACATCCCTGAACCTTTACGTTTAGTTTTTCCTTTTACACATCCACAGACCATGTACTAATTTCCCATAATAAAATCTGCTGGAACTGCCTTCTATGTGGAATTTTATTTCTTTATCTTAAAACATCTAGATATCTACCTATAAAAGAGATTGTCATATTGATCTTTTTGATACGGGGAGTTAAAAGAAAGTACATGTCACTTATTTCTAAATGACTTGAAGTTCATCCAGGTAGTTGATAGAGAAAACAGATAACATAAGAAATGTCAAGTACATTTAGCTTCCAGCTCCATTTCAAAGTTGATTTATTGTAAATCAATGCTAATAAGGTAACCTCTTGTTTAGGGAAATTATGTAGAGAAAGCGATACCTACAATTGACCTAGATAGTGTGGTGTTTTTAGTCATTTCTGGATAAACTTTCACTACAATTTTCGTGAACACCAAGTATCACAAGAATCCCTACTTTCTCTATATTCTTCTCTACTTTCTCTATTCTCCTGGGGGATTTCACATTCACCCTTTGCTGTAACAGTTGCCTTCAAGACAATGACTCTCAAATCCAAACCTGCAGTTCTAGGCTGTCTGTGAAGGGCATTTCCACGTGATTATCCCACAGATAACTCACATTCAACATTACTCAAATCAAATCCACCAAAGCCTCCTCTAATCTGTTATTTCTCACATATTTCTGTTTTCCTGAGTGATGCCACCAGCTAGCTAGCCTTTCCAAACTGATTTGTTGTCTTTACCGTGTCCTCTTCAACTAGGACTTTAAAGTTCTCTATATCCTTCTCCATGAGGGCTTCAGAGATTTTCTCCCACGTTCAACACAGCACGTCTTCAGATACAGACCACTTCATTTTGATCTTGTTTTAGCACTCAGATCACTCTTTTGAACTAAACAGGTGTGTCTAAAACCTGGGGAACCAGGTTTCACAGTTATCGACCCCTGCTCCTTGGACTCACACCCACAATTTCATGAGTGGGTCTATCTTCGTGTTCTAGACCTAGAGATCTGATGATTGTCTAAAACCCAGTATATCTCCCTCCAGATGTCCCTGTTTTCAGTCTGCACTCACCTGAAAGAGATTTATTGTCCCCTATTGTTGATACTCTGCAATCATTGATGTCCATGCTCATACACAAGCCTGGCTTCCAGAGACACACCTGTGCTCTCTGGTGGCCCATGGCATGGTGGGGGTGGGATGTTTCCCGAGGTTTCTATTGCCAAGTACCTTGCTTAGAAATCAGGCCTGACACAGCTTCACTGAGCCTAGTCCCGGCCCCATAGGCTGATACCCTGCCACCTCCCCTGAAGTAGCAGGGTCCTCAGAATGACCCAGGGCTTGGCAGCATCCACTGGTACTATTTCACCAGCCTCTTTAAGCCTAGCTGGAGTCTCCATAGAAACAGGGTACATCTCTATGGAAATGGGCTCCCTCCTACTGCCCCAGTGTTATGCAGCTCTCAGAGAAGCTCAATAGTGAGGGTCTTTCCATTTATAGCAATTAGGATAACCAAGTGTTCTGAGCTTGCTGAGCCTTAGATGGCAGATTTTTGCTCTATTCTTTGAGATTTTTTTCATCAATGTTGACTGAGATGCCAACTTGCCATCCCACTAACTATAAGACAGTGTTCTCAGTCAAGACCAATCCCACAACCAATAACACACACACACACACACACACACACACACATACACACACACACACACACACACACATGCACACACCCATCTATCATGGTGAGCAAGGCTTTGTATCTGTGATACAGACCGAATGCACTCACCAATCAGATTCACTTCTTCAAACAGATCGTGATCAGGAAACAACTGATGTCACTTGTAAAATGTGATATATCCTGGACTATCACTGTGGTAAAAAAAAAAGTATTGAAATGCAAAAAAATGGGAGAAAATACTTAACTTTTTAGAGACCTAAAAAAATATTTAGATGTGGTTCCAACCAATCCTGGGTTAAAAATCATCTTGAAAAAATGCTATCACTTTTATTTATCAATTTACTTACTTACTTACTTACTTACTTACTTACTGCAGTACCTGAAATTGAACCCAGTGGCACTCTACCATGAAGCTATATCCCTAGCCTTTCAATTATTTTTGGTGGGGGGCCTTGCAGAGTTTCAAATTTATGATCCTCCTGCCTTAGTCTCCCAAGTACCTGGGATTACAGGCAGGTACAACTCTTCCCCATTAATTACTTATTTTTAAAATAATGTTATTTTTAAAAATTGAACTATAATTTGTACTCAAAGAATGCACAGATCTAAAGTGTACAGGTTTATAATATATTACATATATATGAACTACCAAAAATCAGGATATAAAACATTTCCATCACTTTAGAAAATTCCTTCATGCTTCAACTGATATCACTCCTGAGCTCCAAAAAAAAAACAAAAAAAAAAACAAAAAAAAGACCACCATTATTACTTGACCATTATAGCTGTTTTACTAATTTTTGAACTTTATTTAAAGGAAACAAAGAGTATATATTTTGTATCTGGCTTCTTTCACCCAGAAAAAATTTTTTTTAATTTTGTCAATGTTATTAATGTTCCAGTATTTGTGTTTCTAAAGTAACTGAATTATTCCACTGCATGATAAACCGTGATTTGTCTTCTGTACTTCTGCTGAAGGCATAATATTTGTTTGAATTATTATGAATTTTTACACAAGAATTTCTGTGAACTGTGCATTAATTTCCTTGGAAATATGCTAGGAATGGGATTGTTTTGAATAGAATAACTACATATTTAACTAAAGTAGAAATTACTAAATATTTTTGAAAAGTAAGTGTATAGACTTCAAATTTCACCTTGAGTATCTATCGAAATAGCTAGAAAGCATGTTGTTTTCATCATTATAATAACCAAAAAGAGCAGAAGAAAATGCAAATTAATGACTTTACTTGACTTTATTATGAATGAAGGTTATAAGGCAAACAACTAACCTAAGTCTGGGGAGAGATAAGCAACCAAAATAATCCAGGCATTTTTTTTTACTATGAGAGAACCCACTAGATACATAGGAGTTTATTTATAAAAAAAAAACTCAAATAAAACATAGTTAATGGATTGCTCAAGACTAAGTATAGACTCTTTTAAGAGCATAAATACCCAGAGGGCTATAGGCATAAGATGTTTGTATTTTTTCTTTTTCTCCATGGATTCCACCAAATGCTCCCAGGAAGATAGGGAAGTATTCTGAGAAAGTGTCTTTAACGGTATCATTTCTTGGATAGGTGGAGAAACAAAAAGAAGCAACAGCAGCCAAAACTTTTCCCAGACCCATTTCCTGATTTTTTGCATAGAACAAAAGCTGTAATCTTCAGGGGCAAGAGTAACAGAAACTGTTACATTAGGACACTTAAAGGAAAGCCATTGCATCTATGAAAAAAAACAGGCCGAAATGTCTAACGTCGGGAGGAATAAGAACTAGGCTCAGCCACATTGCTAGAAAGTGAGTCACTGTGAAGGCCATATCCCTGTGACTGAGTTTACAGTACCTAAGGCAGGGCTTCCTGGAAACATCAGAAATCCCTTTTCTGTTTCCCACTAGTCCACTAACATGCATTGACTGAAAATAACAGTAGAATACAGCTGAGAATTCTTCAAGAAATAGATTATCTCTGGAGAACAGCGAAAATAGAATACACAAAAGCAAGCAGGGAACAATATTAACAAACTGAACTCAGCCATATAGAATAAGGATAACATTACAGTCAATTGAGATCAATCCCAGAATGCAAGGCTGGTTCAATATTCAAAAATTCAATCAACCGAATTTCCATAGTAACAGACTAAATAAAAAAAAATATCATTTCAATAGATGCAGAGAAAATAAGAAAATTCAATATCTATTTATGATAAAAACTATAACTAAATGAAACTAGGGGCAAAGTCCAGTGGTAGAGTGCATGCTTAGTATGCATAAGGCTCTGAATTCAAAACCCAGCACACATACACCAAAAAAAAAAAAAAAACTACTAGTAAAAAATGGATAGATATTTTCTAACTTGATAAAAGGCATTGAGTAAATGTAATGTGCCAGACACATAGCTTATATTATCTCAAAACTCTTTTCAGCAGTTGTGAAATAGACATCATTAATATCCTAAGCAAGGAACAAACTGAAAAATAGAGATGAGCTGACTTTTTTACAAACAACATCTAGTAAACAACAGATGGATTTCAATCCACATCTATCTTGACCAAAAGCCTACTGTTTTACTATAATATTTTTCATTTAAGATTGAAAAAGAAACAGAAATTTTAGTTCAAAACAATGGATCTCGGATTAGCATGGGTAACATGATAGAAAATCAGTAATTGTATCAATCATTTTTTTTTCAGGAAATGTAATGTTTGGTGAGGTAAATCTTATAATACAAAAGAAGAAAAATACCTAAGTATATATCATTTGTCAAAACTTCTTGTATCTTATAAAACTTAAAAAAATAAAAGTTTCTACTGAAAAAAATAGATCAATGTATTTAAAAGCAGGTGACTCATAATTTTACTTTTAAGAAATAATCAGAGATGATCACAGATACATATGTATAAAAGATTCTATTCCAATATATATGATAGTAAATGGAATGGAAGGTTTTTATGTTTAATAAAAAGGGAGATATTAACTTAATTTCATGTTAGGAAATTAAGATTACAAGGTAAACAACTAAATAGTGTACAAAAATATTGGAAAATTTTGCTTTGGATATTTTAAAGATAGATAGAGGTAGAATGGGATGAATGAAAAGAGAGCTTTGATTTTGTGACCTGTTCTATTCTTCTGAATAACTTTCTGCATTTTCCTCATTTTTCCACAATGAAAACTTATTACTTGAAATAACAGACATACAAAAAAGAATTCATCACATTGAAGCACAGTGTTAGGAGGGAGATACTGCAGATTCAATGAGACACAGGGGTTGATAGCTGGTTGTGCATTTTGACCAAGTCTCCATTTATTCTTACAAAAGAGCACCCATGCAGAAGTCTGTGAGAAGTTATGCTCTCTCTAAAGTCACTCCTATATGTCTCTTTCCAGAGTCCAGGAATTTCTGTATACAATATTATTTGCCATGTTGCTGCAGATTAACAAGCCTGTTTGGGGTGCTCTCAGTCCATTTTCGTCATGGTCTCCTTTTCTCTGTCTTGTAGCTATGATACCATTGGAAATGAGCAATCAATCATTTGTCACTGAATTCATCTTCTTGGGATTTTCCAACGACTCCAACCTACAGAGCTGCCTATTTCTGCTCTTTCTGGTCATTTATCTGACTACTCTCCTGGGGAACATGCTCATAATAGTGGCCACCAGGGTCAGTCCTGCTCTCCACACACCAATGTACATTTTCCTCAGCAATTTGAGCTTCTTGGACGTCTGCTAAACATCCACCACCCTCCCAGTACTGCTGGTGAACTTATTCTGAAAGAAGAAGGCCATTTCTTATGAGGGCTGCGTTTCCCAGATCTTCTTCTTGGTGACACGTGCTGGCACAGAAGGCGTCTTACTATCTGTGTGGCCAGTGTGACTGTTATGTGGCCACCTGCCGTCCTCCTCAGTACCCAGTCAACATGAGTGTGAAGGTCTGTGTTTGCCTGGTGACTGGGTTTTGGCTGTGTGGGCTGGTGAATTTGGTCACACACACTGTGCTGGCCATCACACTCACTCTGTGTGGGCCCCACCAGTTCAGCCACTTTCTCTGTGACACCCCATTGCTCATGAAGCTCTCCTGCTCAGACACCTCTGTCAACGAGTCTGCGCTTCACGTGGTCAGTGCCACCATGGGACTGAGCCCCTGCCTCTTCACTGCAGGCTCCTACTCACTCATCATGGCGGCAATCCTGGTGATTCCCTCTGCCCAGGGCAGGAGGAAGGCCTTCTCCACCTGTGCGTCCCCTCTCACTGTTGTGGTGGTCTTCTATGGAACAGCCAACTTTCATTATGACAGGCCCAGAGAAGGCTGGACATAGACACCCTGGTCTCTGTGCTCTTCTGTGTGGTGAGCCCCCTGTTGAGCCCCGTCATTCACAGCCTAAGAAGCAACGAGGTCGAGAGTGCCCTAAGGAAGCGGGCTGGAGGGTGTGCATCTTTTTGCATGATCAAAGTCTAGACCAATCTTCAAACTGGAGTAAACAGTCATCTGAAAAAGATGCCTCCCAGGGACTTGTAGGCACCTGGTTAGAGAGTCTGAATCTGGAGCTTCAACTCCAACTCCCGCTTTTAAAATCTCTGAGACTCCTTTTTCTCTTCTCTTTTCACAAACACCCTTTTCCCACTTTCATGTTCAAGTGTGTCAGACACCTTGTGTGGGTGTTCAGCACCATCTCTGTCCTTCTGTGTTTTCCCCACACCAGAGGGACAAAAAGTACGAGAACCTCGTTTCCCACAGTCCCCTGCCTGCAGGCCTCCATTTTAGGAGGTTCTGTCAAGATCAGCCAAACACTAGGCAGAGAGGAAGAAAGGAAAGGAAGAAAGCGGGTTCTTTTGGATCCCATAGCAGCAGCAGCAAACCAGCCCTGTAGAGGCAGGAACTAATCTCCTTGGTGCCAGGAGCTGTGTGTGCAGTCTCCTAGACAGCTGTTCCTCAATGTGCGTCACAGTAGCATGGAATGAGCATCTATTTCCAGGGAAATTAGGGTTTCCATATATGGGGTGGTGTCACCTGCCTTTTTTTCCTTTTTTCTTCCAGATCTACCAACCATTTTATAACTTTTTTCTGTGTAAACTTCCTCTAGCCTAAGACATCAAGAGTCATTCTTCATCTCTACCTGACCATGGTGGCACTGATCACAATAGTGGTTTACATCAGAGATGGTTCTAGATAACAGATCTGTGGAGTTAGGTTGGATGTCTGACATGAGGAAATTGAATATGTTGATGATGTCACAGCCCATGGGAAAGGAGACCTGATAATTCCTGGTGTGCAATGACCCAACAGAGACTTTAAGTTATCGTGGCCTGAAATCAAATGTTTATGGAAAACTGAGATTTGGAATAACACCATCGACCTTCAGGGTGGGAATGAACATTACAACATGACTACAGACTGCTGTTACTGACTTGATTGGGAGACTTACAGAAAGAAAATGATAAGTTCAAGCATTATATTCCTCCTTCTTGTCAGTTTCAGATCATGAGAATTATTTTCTCTCTGGAAACTGATAAAGGTTAATATCAGAATAAAACATCCAATTCTCCAAATTGCAGAAGTACAAAAAAAATTATAAATCCACAATTTCTCCAGGTCTCTCTTATGTCAATTAGGACATTAATGGGGAAATGATTAAGACCCTGTTAATTAGAATGGCAAAATACCAGTGGAATTAGATAAATCTCAGAGCCTTGAACCCTGAAATCTCCATTAACCCTCTTTGCTGTCAGAAGCAGCCCCTCCTCCCCCGAGGAGACTAGCTTTCCCTAAATTGAAGACCCTATGGTGACTCCACCTGGGCAGTTTTTTTTTTTAAGAGAGAGTGAGAGGGCTGGGGATGTGGCTCAAGCGGTAGCATGCTTGCCTGGCATGTGTGCGGCCCGGGTTCGATCCTAAGCACCACATACCAACAAAGATGTTGTGTCCGCCGAGAACTAAAAAATAAATACTAACATTCTCTCTCTCTCTCTCTCTCTCTCTCTCTCTCTCTCTCTCTCTTTAAAAAATAAAATAAAAAATAAAAAAAAGAGAGAGTGAGAGAGGAGAGGAGAGGAGAGGAGAGGGGAGAGAGAAAGAGAGAGAGAGAGAGAATTTTTAATATTCATTTTCTAGTTCTCGGCTGACACAACATCTTTGTTGGTATGTGGTGCTGAGGATCGAACGAGGGCCGTACGCGTGCCAAGCAAGCGCACTACTGCTTGAGCCACATCCCCAGCCCAATTGTCTTTAAGATGCTCATCCATCATCCAACATTGTCACCAGACTCTTAATTGGGGTCTGATCCTAGAACGCCTCAGGTAAGAGTATAAAATATAGTCCAGGAGAGTATAAGGGTCACACCAAAATAAAAAGTAAATATTTTACTGTATTTTGTTAATAGGAGCCTTAAGAATATAAAGGAGAATTTGTTTGTGTCTTCTAGACCAAAGAAGTCAGGACATACTGCTGGATCATCTTGAATGCAGTAACAGGGACGTAATCACCAGAAATTTTACGGCCAATGATTTTCCTGAGCCACGGGGAGTGGCTATTAGACTCTCTTTGGTTGATGGACTCAGTGTTTGCTTAAGTTCAATGACCAATATGATCCTGGAATAATGGAGAGGATTGTGATCAGAAATAAATAAGGTGTTGGATGGCGTGTTATGTGACCCCTTCCCTGGCCTCACAGCTGGATCTGGAGGAGGGCCTGGAGCACCAGCCTTCGCCAAGGCCTCGAGGACATGCATTCAGAAGTCAGCACCAGATCCTTGTGAAACCTGCAGCCGCTGGCCTCGGCAGCCTGGGAAGACATTAACAGATGGCATCGTTAAAACAGGCTCCCTGATTTCAGTGAGAATAAGGGGACCCTGAAGTAGAAGAGGCTATGTGGTGGAGCAGTGATCAGAACATTTGAATCTGGAAAGATTTTTGACAGTGGTAAATGATCGTGTTATTTATAGATAGGAAAAAATGGGCACCCTCCTAGAATAGTGCCTGTCCCATGTAATGTGAAACTCTTCTTTTTACACTTCATTGGTGCATTGTAGTGATCTATAATGGTGGGATTTGCTGACACATATTTGAACATGCACACAGAATAACCGTAAACTTTTGCCAATATCATTTCAATATTTCCCTTTTCCTCACCTCCTCCCCTGGTGCCTTGATGATACTGATCTTCCTTCAACTTTCATGATGAGACTCCCTTCCCAACTTTCCTTCCTTTTTCCACTCTAGCTTTAACAAAAGAAAAACATATGGCCCTTAACTTTCTTAGTTGCTTATTTCCCTTAATGTTCTAAAGATTAATCCATCTTCCAGCATGACATAATTTCATTCTTCTTTATGGCTGAATGAAATTCCAGTGTGCATATAACAGATGTTCTTTATCCATTCGTCCACTGATGTCAGCTTGGCTGGCTCATGGGCATGTATGTGTCATTATAGTATGATGACTTTGATCCGCTCTGATAAATACCAAGCAGAGGTAGAGCTGGGTCACAGGGTGGTCCATGGCTACTCCTGAGGAGCCTCCATCCCGATTTCCGTGGTGGTTGTGCTGATTTACATGCCCACCATCAGGGTGAGAGTGCTCCTTTCTCTCCAATTCTCTCCTTGTCACACTCATTTCTGTTTGTATTCTTGGTGGTTGCCTTTGTCACTGAAGTGAGATGAAATCTCAGGGTAGTCTTGACTTGCAAGTATTTTCATATATTTGTTGGCCACTCACATATTTTCTTCTAAGACGTGTCTGTTTAGTTCATTTAGTTTACCATTTGGTAATTGGGTTATTTGATAATTGGGTTATTTAATAATTGTGGGTTTGATGTTAAGTTTATTGACTTCTTTATTAATATTCTGAATATTCATCCTCTTTTAAAAGAGCAAGTCATAAAGATTTTCTCCCTTTCCGTAGGTTCTCTCTTCATATTTTAATTGTCTCCTTTGCTGTGCAGAACCTTCTTAATTTGATGCCATCTTATTTGCTAACTTTTGGTGTTATCTCCTGATCTTTGGCATCCTATTAAGAAAGTCATTGCCTCTGCCTGTAGGTTTGAGTATTGACTTTGTTTTTTCCTAGAAACTGCATAATTTTTGGTCTAGTGCCATGGTCTTTTATGCATTTTGAGTTGATTTTTTTGCAGGGTGAGCGATAGTTCAGGTCTCATTCTTTTGCATTAGGACAGCGGTGTAGAAGGACTGTTTCAGAGAGTAGATGTTAAAGACTGGGGTGCAGAAGAACTGTTGCAGAAAGAAGAAGTTGGAGACTGAGGTGCAGAAGGACTGTTACAGAAAGCAGAGTTTGGAGACTGGGGTGCACAAGGATCGTTGCAGAGAGCAGAGTTTTCAGACTGAGGTGCAGAAGTACTGTTGCAGAGAGCAGATGTTGGGGACTGGGGTTCAGAAAGACTTTTGCAGAGAGCAGAGGTTGGAGACTGGGGTGAAGAAGGATCATTGCAGAGAGCAGAGGTTGGAGACTAGTGTGCAGAAGGACTGTTACAGATAGCAGAGTTTGGAGACTTGGTTGCAGAAAGATCTTACAGAAAGCAGAGTTTGGATACTGAGGTGCAGAAGGACTGTAACAGAGAGAAGAGTTTGGAGACTGTGGTGCAGAAGGACTGATACAGAAAGCAGAGTTTGGAGAATAGGGTGCAGAAAGACCATTACAGAGTGCAGAAGTTGGAGACTGCGGAACAGAAGGACTGTTACAGAGAGCAGAGATTGGAAATTGGGGAGCTAAAGGACTGTTTCAGAGAACAGAGGTTAGAGACTGGGTTGCAGCAGGACCGTTGAAGAAAGCAGACATTGGAGACTGGGTTGGAGAAGGAATGTTACAGAGAGCAGAGTTTGGAAACTGGAGTGCAGAAAGACCTTACAGAGAATAGAGGTTGAAGACTGGGGTGCAGAAGGAGTGTTAAGGAGAGGAGACTTTGGAGACAGGGGTGCAGAAGGATCGTTGCAGAGAGCAGAGTTTGGAGACTGGGGTGGAGAAGGACGGTTGCAGAGAGCAGAGGTTGGAGACTGAGGTTCAGAAAAACTGTTACAGAGAGCAGAGTTTGAAGAGTGAGGTGCAGAAGGATCGTTGAAGACAGCAAAAGTTGGAGACAGAGTTGCAGAAGAATCATTGCAGAGAGCAGAGATGGAGACTAGGCTGCAGAAGGACCATTACAGAGAGCAGAGGTGGGAGACTGGGGTGCAGAAGGACTGTTACAGAGAGAACAGGTTAAACCCTGGGGTGCAGAAAAAATGTTACAGAAAGCAAAGTTTGGAGACTTGAGTGCAAACGGACTGTTGCAGAGAGAAGAGTTTGGAGACTGAGATGAAGAAGGACTGTTACACAGAGTAGACGTTGGAGATTGTTTTGAAGAATTATGATACAGAAAGCTGAGGTGGGAGCCTGGGGTGCAAAAGGACTGTTTCAGAGAGCAGAGTTTGGAGAATGGGGTGCAGAAAGCCTGCTACAGAGAGCAGAGTTTGGAGACTAGGTTGCAGAAGGACTGTTATAGAGAGCAGCCTTTTGAGGCTGGGTTGCAGAAGGACTGTTATTGAGAGCAGAGTTTTGAGGCTGGGTTGCAGATGGATCTTACCGAGAGCAGAGGTTGTTGACTGAGGTGCAAAAGGACTGTTACAGAGAGCAGAGGATGGAGACTGAGGTGCAGAAGGACGGTTACAGAGAGCAGAGTTTGGTGACTGAGGTGCAGAAGGACTGTTACAGAAAGCAGAGGTTGGAAATTTTGGTGCAGAGGGACCGTTACAGAGAGCACATGTTGGAGAATGTGGTGCAGAAACACTGTTAATTAGAGTAGAGGTTGGAGATAGAGGTGCAGAAGGACCGTTTTAGAGAGCACAGGTTGGATAGTGAGGTGCAGAAAGATTGTTACAGAGAGCAGAGGATGGGGACTTAGATGCAGAAGGACTGTTGCAGAGAGCAGAGGTTAAAGTCTGAGGTGCAGAAGGACAGTTACACAGAGCACAGGTTGGAGACTGGGGTTCAGAAGGACTGATATAGAAAGCAGAGGTTGGAGACTCGGTAGCAGAAGTACCCTTACAGAGACCAGAAGTTGGAAAATGCAGTACAGAAGGACTATTACAGAGAGCAGAGTTTGGAGACTGGGGTGGAGAATGACTGTTGCAGAGAGCAGATGTTGGAGACTGGGGTGCAAAAGGACTGTTGCAGAGCGCAGAGGATGGAGAGTGTGGTGCAGAAGGACTGTTGCAGAGAGCAGACGTTGCAGACTGAGTTGCAGACGGACTGTTACAGAGGGTAGAGTTAGGAAACTATGGTGCAAAACGACTGATACACAAAGCAGATGTTGGGTACTGGGGTGCATAAGAACCCTAACAGAGAAGAAATGTCGCAGACTGCTATACAGAAGGACTGTTACAGAGAGCAGAGGTTTGAGACTCGGGTGCAGAAGAACTGATGTAGAGAACAGATGTTGGAGACTGGGGTGCAGAAGTATCGTTGGGGCAATCAGAGAATGGAGACTGGAGTGTAGAAGGACTGTTGCAGAGAGCAAAGTTTAGAGACTGGGTTGCAGAAGGATCCTTGGGGCGAGCAGAGTATGGAGAATGGGGTGTAGAAGGAGTGTTGCAGAGAGCAGAGGTTGAAGACTGGGATGTCGAAGGACTGTTTTAGAGAGCAGATGTTGGAGACTTGGGTGCAGAAGGACTGTTGCATAGAGCAGAGATTGAAGAATGAGGTACAGAAGGACTTTTACAGAGAGTAGAGGTTGGAGACTGGGGGTCAAATGGATTATTGCAGAGAGCAGAGTTTTCAGACTGAGGTACAGAAGAACTGTTGCTGAGAGCAGATGTTGGAGACTGGGGTTCACAAGGACTGTTGCAGCGAGCAGAGGTTTGAGACTGCGGTGCCAAAGGATCTTTGCAAAGAGCAGAGCTTGGAGACTGAGGGGCAGAAAGATAGTTACGAAGAGCAGAGGTTTGAGACTGGGGTGCAGAAGGATCATTACAGAGTGCAGAGTCTGGAGACTGGCGTGCAGAAGGAATGTTGCAGAGAGCAGAAGTTGGAGACTTGGGTGCAGAAGGACTGTTGCAGAAAGCAGAGGTTGGAGACTGAGGTGCAGAAGGACTGATAGAGAAAGCAGATGTTAGAGACTGGGGTGCAGAAGGACTGATATAGAAAGCAGAATTTGGAGACTGTGGTGCAGAAGGCCCGTTACAGAGAGCAGAGGTTGGAGAATCCGGTACAGAAGGACTGTTACAGAGAGCAGAGTTTGGAGACTGGGGTGCAGAAGTACTTTTAAAGTGAGAAACGGTTGGAGACTGGTGTGCAGAAGGATCTTGCAGAGAGCAGAGGTTGGAGAGTGGGGTGCAGAAGGACTGTTGTAGAGAGCAGATGTTGGAGACTTGGGTCCAGAAAGATCCTTGCAGAGAGTAGAGGTAGGAGACTGGGGTGCAGAAGGCCTCTTACAGAGAGAAGGGTTTGGAGACTGTGGTGCACAAGGCCTGTTACAGAGAGCAGAGGTTAGAGACTGGGGTGCAGAAGGATCGCTGGGGCAAGAAGAGTATAGAGACTGGGGTGGAGATGGACTGTTGCAGAGAGCAGAGTTTGGAGTCTGGGGTGTAGAAGGACTGTTTCAGAGAGCAGACTTTGAAGACTGAGGTGCAGAAGTATCGTTGGAGAGAGCAGTGTTTAGAGACTGCAGTGTAGAAGGACTGATATATAAAGCAGAGGTTTAAGACTGGGGTGCAAAAGGAACCTTAAAGAGAACAGATGTTGGAAACTGAAAGACTCTTAAACAGAGCAGACGTTGGAGACTGGGGTGCAGAAAGACTGTTGTAGAAAACAGAGGTTGGAGACTGGTTTACAGAAGGACCATTGCACAAAGTAGAGGTTGGAGACTGGGTTTCAAAAGGATCTTACAGAGAGCAGAGTTTTGACACTGAGTTTCAGAAGTACTGTGGCAGAGAGAAGAGGTTGGAGATTGAGGCGCTGAAGGACTGTAGTAGAGAGCAGAATTTGGAGTCTGAGGTGCAGAAAGACTGTTACAGAGAGCACAGGTTGGAGACTGGGGTGCAGAAGAACTGATACATAAAACAGAGTTTCGAGACTGGGATGCAGAAGGCCCCTTACAGGGAGCAGAGGTTGGAGACTGGGGTGGAGATTGACTGTTGCAGAGAGCAGAGGATGGAAACTGGGGTGCAGAAGGACTCTTGCAGAGAGCAGAGTTTGAAGACTGTTTGCAGAAGGATTGTTTCTGAGAGCAGACGTTGCAGAGTTAGGTGCAGAATGACGGTTACAGAGAGCAGAGTTTGGAGACTGTGTTGCAGAAGGACTGATATAGAAAGTAGAGGTGGGAGACTGGTTTGCAAAAGGTCCCTTACAGAGAGCAGAGGTTGGAGACTTCAGTATAGAAGGACTGTTGTAGAGAACAAGGTCGGAGACTGGGGTTAAGTGGTAACAATGCAGAGAGCAGAGGTTGGAGACTGGGATGCAGAAGGAATGTTACAGAGAGCACAGGTTGGAGACTGAGGTGCAGAAGGACTGTTAAAGAAAGCAGAGGTTGGAAATTGGGGTGTAGAATGACCATTACAGACAGCAGAGATTAGAGAATGGGTTGCAGAAGGACTGTTACAGAGAGCAGAGTTTAGAGAATGGGGTGCAGAAGTAAGGTTGCAGAGTTCAGAGGCTGGAGACAAAGGTGCAGAAGGACTGTTACAGAAAGCAGAGGTTGGAATCCGTGGTTCAGAAAGACTTACACAGAAAGCCGAGGTTTGAGACTGGGGTGCAGAAGAACCGTTAGAGAGAGAAGAGGTTGGAGACTGTGGTATAGAAGGACTGTTACAGAGAGCAGAGGTTTGAGATTGGAAAGTAGAAGGACTGTTGCAGAGAACAGATGTTGTAGACTGGGTTGCAGCAGGACCTTGAGGAAAGCAGAGGCTGTAGACTGGGTTGGAGAAGAATGTTACAGAGAGCAGAGTTTAGAAACTGCGGTGCAGAAGGACCTTACAGAGAACAGAGGTTGGAGACTGGGGTGCAGAAAGAGTGTTAAAGAGAGGAGACGTTGAAGACTTGGGTGCAGAAGTACTGTTGCAGAGAGCAGATTTTGGAGACTGGCGTGCATAAGGATCATTGCAGAGAGCAGAGTTGGAGACAGGGGTGCAGAAGGACGGTTGCAGAGAGCAGAGGTTGGAGACTGAGGTGCAGAAAAAACAGTTACAGAGAGAAGACGTGGAGTCTGGTTTGCAGAAGGATCATTGAAGAGAGCAGAAGTTGGAGACTGAGTTGCAGAAGAATCGTTGAAGAGAGCAGAGGTAGAGACTGGGCTGCAGAAGGATCGTTACAGAGAGAAGAGGTGGGAGACTGGGGTGCAGAAGGACTGTTACAGAGAGGACACGTTGGAGACTGGGGTGCAGAAGGAATGTTGCAGAAAGAAAAGTGTGGAGACTGCTCGTGCAGAAGGACTGTTTCAGAGAGCAGAGGTTGGAGACTGAGATGTAGAAGGATTCTTATACAGAGCAATTTTTGGAAACTGGGGTGAAGAATTATGATACAGAAAGCAGAGGTGTGAGACTGGGGTGCAGAAGGACCAAGACAGAGAGCAGAGGTTGCAGACTGGCATGCAGAAGGACTGTTTCAGAGAGCTGAGTTTGAAGACTGGGGTGCATAAGGCCTGCTACAGAAAGCAGAGGTTGGAGACTGGGTTGCAGAAAGAGTGTCATAGAGAGATGAGTTTTGAGGCTGGGTCGAAGAAGGATCTTACAGAGAGCAGTGGTTGGTGACTGTGGTGCAGGACGAATGTTACAGAGAGAAGTGATTAGAGACTGGGGTGCAGAAGGATCGTGCAGAGAGCAGAGGTTGCAGACTGAGGTGCAGAAGGACTGTAACAGAGAGAAGAGGTTGGAGACTGAGTTGCAGCAGGACTGTTACAGAGAGCAGAGTTTTGTGACTGAGGTGCAGAAGGACTGTTACAGAAACAGAGTTTGGAAATTGGGGTACAGAGGGACCGTTACAGAGAGCAGAGGTTGGAGACTGCGGTATAGAAAGACTGTAACAGAGAGCAGAGGTTTCAGAATACGGTGCAGAAGGACTGTTACAGAGAGCAGAGGTTGGAGACTCAGGTGCAGAAGGATTGTTACAGAGAGCAGAGGTTGGAGACTGGGGTGCAGAAGGACTGTTACACAGAGAATTGGTTGAAGACTGGGGTGTAGAAGGACTTTTGCAGAGAGCAGATGCTGGAGACTTGGGTGAAGAAGGACTGTTGCCAAGAGCAGAATTTGGATACTGAGGTGAAGAAGGACTGTTGAGGAGAGGAGACGTTGGAGACTGGGGAGCAGAAGGATCGTTGTAGAGAAAAGAGGTTGGAGACTGAGGTGCAAAAAGACTGTTTCAGAGAGCAGAGGTTAGAGACTCGGGTGCAGAAGGCCTGTTTCGGAGAGCAGAGTGTGGAGAAGGGCTCCAGAAGGCCTTTTATAGATCACAGAGTTTGGAGACTGGGTTGAAGAAGGATCTAACAGAGAGCAGATGTTGGCTACCCAGGTGCAGAAGGACTGTTACAGAGAGTAAAGGTTGAAGACTGAGGTGCAAAAGGATCATAGAAGAGAACAGCGTTTTAAGACTTAGGTGCAGAAGCAGTGTTGCACAGACCACAGGTTGGAGACTGGGGAGCAGAAGGACTGTTGCAGAGAGCAGTGGTTGGAGACTGGGGTGCAGAAGTCTTGTTATAGAGAACAGACTTTGAAGACTGGGGTGCAGAAGGCCTGTTTCGGAGAGGAGAGTTGGGAGAAGGGGTGCAGAAGGAATGTTAGAGAGGGCAGAGTTGAGAGACTGGGTTACAGAAGGATCTTACAGAGAGCAGATGTTGGAGACTGAGGTGTAGAATGATTGTTGCAGAGAGAAGAGTTTGGAGACTGGGATGCAGAAGACCTGTTAAATAGAGCAGAGGTTGAAGACTGGGGTGCAGAAGGACTGGTATAGAAAGCAAAGTTAGGAGACTGGGTGGCAGAAGTATCTTACAGAGAGCATAGTTTCGAGACTGAGGGCCAGGAGGACTGTTACAGAGAGCAGTGGTTGGAGACTGGGGTTCAGATGGATTGTGTAGATAGAAGAAGTTTCAGACTGAGATGTAGATCGACTGTTACAGAGAGCATAGTTTGGAGACTGAGGTGTAGAAGGACTGTTACAGGGAGCAAATTGTGGAGACTGTGTTGCACAAGTATCTTACATAGAGAAGAGTTTGGAGACTGAGGTGCATAAGGACTGTTAGAGAGAGCAGATGTTGAAGTCTGGTGTGCAGAAGGATTGTTGCAGAAAGCAAAATTTTCAGACTGAGGTGCAGAAGGACTTTTGCAGAGAGCAGATGTTTGAGACTGGGGTGCACAAGTTTCGCTGCAGAGAGCAGAAGTTGGAGACTGCAGTACAGAAGGACTGTTGCAGAGAGCAGAGGTTGGAGACTAGGGTACAAAAGGACTTTTTCAGAGAGCAGATGTTGAATACTGTTGTTCAGAAGGACTGTTGCAGAGAGCAGAAGTTGGAGAATTGGTTGCAGAAGGACTTTTTCAGAGAGCAGAGGTTGGACACTGAGGTTCAGTTGGTCGGACAAAGAAAACAAAGGTTGGAGACTGGCGTGCAAAAGGACCTTTACAGAGAGGAGAGTTTGGAGACTGTGGTACACAAGGACTGTTACAGAGAGCAGAGTTTGGAAACTGGGGAGCATAAGGAGTGTTGCAGAGTACAGAGGTTGGAGACTGGGGTGCAGCAGGACCGTTGCAAAAAGCAGAGGTTGGTGACTGGCGTGGAGAAGGAATATTACAGAGAGCAGAGTTTGGACACTGGAGTTTAGAAGGACTGTTTCAGAGACCACATTTTGGAGATTGAAGTTCAGAAGGACTGTTTAGAGAGCAGATGTTGGAGACTGGGGTGCAGAAGGACTCTTGCAGAGAGCAGAGGTTGAAGACTGAGGTTCAGAAGGACTGTTACACAGAACAGATTTTCGAGACTGGGGTGCAGAAGGACTGTTGCACAGAGCAGAGTTTTAAGCCTGAGGTACAGAAGGATCATTGCAGAGAGCAGAGGTGGAGACTTGGCTGCAGAAGGACTGTTACACACAGCACACGTTGCAGACTGGGGTGCAAAAAGAATTTTGCAGACAGAAGAGGTTGGATACTTGGGCGCATAAGTACTGTTGCAGATAGCAGAGTTTGGATATGAGGTGCAGAAGGACTGTTACAGAGAGCAGAGGTTGTAGACTGGGGTGCAGAAGGACTGATACAGAAAGCAGAGTTTGGAGACTGGAGTGCAGAAGGACCGTTACAGAGAGAAGAGTTTGAAGTCTGCGGTACAGAAGGACTGTTACAGAGAGTAGAGGGTGGAGACTGGGGTGCAGAAGGAGTGTTGCAAAGAACAGAGTTTGGAGACTGAGGTGAAGAAGGACTTTTACAGAGAGCAGATTTTTTAGACAAGGTTGCAGAAGAATCTTACAGAGAGCAGAGATTGTAGACCGAGGTGCAGCAGGAGTGTTACAGAGAGCAGATGTTGGAGACTGGGGTGCAGAAAGATTGTTATAGAGAACTGACTTTAGAGACTGGGGTGCAGAAGGCCTGTTAAGGAAAGGAGACTTGGGAGAAGGTGTGCAGAAGGACTGTTACAGAGGGCAGAGTTTGGAGTCTGGGTTGCAGAAGGTACTTACAGAGAGCAGTTGTTAGAGAGTGAGGTGCAGAGGGACTGTTACAGAGAGTAGATGTTGGAGACTGAGGCACAGAACGATTGTTACAGAGAGCAGAGTATGGAGACTGGGGTGCAGAAGGACTGTTTCAGATACCAGAGGTTGGAGACTGTTTTGTACAAAAACTGTTGCAGAAACCAGAAGTTGGAATCTGGGGTGCTGAAAGACTGTTGCAGAGAGCAGATATAGGATACTGAGATGCAGAAGGATTGATACAAAGAGCAGAGGTTTGCGTCTGAGGTGCAGAAGGACTGATACAGAGAGAAGAGTTTCGAGACTGGGGTGCAGAAGGCCTGTTACAGAGAGCAGAGGTTGGATACTGGGGTGCAGAAGGGCTCTTAGAGAGAGCAGAGTTTGGAGACTGGGTTGCAGAAGAATCTTACATAGAGCAGAGTTTGAAGACTGAGGTGCAGAAGGACTGTTACGAAGGGCAGAGTTTGGAGACTGGGGTGCTGAAGGATCGTTGGAGACAGAAGATTTTCTGGAATGAGGTGCAGAAGGACTGTTGCAGAGATCAGATGTTGGAGACTTGGGTGCATAAGGACTGTTGCAGAGACCAGATGTTGGAGAATGGGATGGAGAAAAATCGTTGCATAGAGAAGAGGTTGGACACTGGGGTGCAGAAGGACTGTTACACAGAGCAGAAGTTGGAGACTGAGGTACAGAAGAACTGTTACAGAAAGCAGAGTTTGGAGATTGGTTTGCACAAGCACTGTTGCAGCGAGCAGAGGTTGGAGACTGGGGTGCAGAAGGATCGTTGCAGAGAGCAGAGTTTGAAGACTGGGGTGCAGAAGGACTGTTGCAGAGTGCAGAGTTTTGAGATTGGGGCACAGTAGGACTGTTGCTTAGAACAGAGGTTGGAGTATTAGGTACAGAAGGACTGTTACAGAGAGCAGAGGTTGGAGACTGGGGTGCAGAATGACTGATACATAACACAGAGTTTGGAGACTCGGGTTCAGAAGGACCCTTACAGAGAACAGAGGTTGAATACTCCAGTACAGAAGAAGTGTTTTTGAGAACAAGGTTGGAGACTGGGGTGCAGAGGGATCATTGCAGAGAGCAGTGGTTGGAGACTGGGGTGCAGATGGAATGTTACAGAGAGCAGATGTTGGAAACTGGGGTACAGAATGATCTTACAAAGAGCAGAATTTGGAGACTGGGTTGCAGAAAGACTGTTGCAGAATAGACGTTGGAGACTGGGGTGCAGACGGATCGTTGCAGAGAGCAGATTATGGAGACTGGGGTATAGAAGGACTGTTCCAGAGAGCAGAGTTTGGAGACTGGGGTGCAGAAGGACTGTTGCAGAGAGCAGTTGTTGAAGACTGTGGTACAGAAGGGCTGTTGCAGAGAACAGAAGTTGGAGACTAGGGTGCATAAGGACCGTTGCTGAGAGCAGAGGTTGGAGACTGATGTGCAGAAGGATTGTTACAGAGAGTAGAGTTTGGAGACTTGGGTGCAGAAAAATCTTTCAGAGAGCTGAGGTTGGGGACTGGGGTACAGAAGCACTGTTGCAGAGAGCAGAGTATGGAGACTTGGGTGCAGAAGGACTGTTACAGAGAACAGAGGTTGAAGACTGGGGTGCAGAAGGATCGTGGAAGAGAGCAGAGTTTTCAGACTGAGGTGCAGAAAGACAAATTCAGAGAGCAGATGTTGGAGACTGGGGTGCAGAGGCGCTGTTGCAGAGAGCAGAGGTTAGAGACTTGTGTGCAGAAGGACTGTTTCAGAGAGGAGATGTTAGAGACTGGGGTGCAGAAAGCCTGTTACAGAGAGCAGAGTTTGGAGAAGGGGTGCATAAGGACCGTTGCACAGAGCAGATGTTGGAGATTTGAATGCAGAAGGCCTGTTAAAGAAAGAAAAGGTTGGAGACTGGGGTGCACAAGGACCAATGCAGATAGCAGAGTTTGGAGACTGAGGTGCACAAGGACTGTTGAGGAGCAGAGGTTGGAGACTTGGGTGTAGAAAGACTGTTGCAGTGAGCAGAGGTTGGAGACTGCAGGACAGAAGGACTGTTACACAGAGCTTACGTTGGAGAGTGGGGTGCAGAAGGACAGTTATAGAGAGCACAGTTTTGAGACTGGGTTGAAGAAGAAATGTTGAAGAGAGCAGAGTTTGGAGACTGGGGTGCAGAAGGACTTTTGCAGAGAGCAGAGGTTGGAGCCTGAGGTTCAGAAGGACAGTTGCAGGGAGCAGAGTTTGGAGAATGCAGAACATTAGGACTGTTACAGAGAGTAGAGGTTGGAGACTGGGGTGCATAAGGAATGTCACAGAGAGTAGAGTTTGGAAACTGGGTTGCAATAGAATCTTATAGAGACCAGACGTTGGAGACTGTGGTGCAGAAGGATTGATAAAGAGAGCAGATGTTGGAGACTGGGCTGAAGAAGGATCAATGCAGAGAGTAGAGGTTGGAGACTTGGGTGTAGAATGACTGTTGCAGAGAGCAGAGGTCTGACACTGTGGTGCAGAAGGACTGTTGAAGAGAGCAGAGGTTGGAGACTGAGGTGCAGAAGGACTTTTACAGAGAGCAGAAATTATAAACTGGGGTGCAGAAAAACTGATACAGAAAGCAGAGTGTGGAGACTGGGGTGAAGAAGGACCTGTACAGAGAGCAGAGGTTGGAGTCTGGGGTGCACAAGGACTTTTGCAAAGAGCAGAGGTTGGAGACTGGGGTTGAGAAGGAATATTGTAGAGAGCAAATGGTGGAGACTGAGATGCAGAAGGACTTTTACAAAGAGCAGAGGTTGAAGCCTGGGGTGCAGAACGACTGTTACAGAAAGCAAAGTTTGGAGACTGGGTTGTAGAAGGACCGTTACAGTGAGAAGAGTTTGGAAACTGCAGTACAGAAGGACTGTTACAGAGAGTAGAGGTTGGAGAGTAGGGTGAAGAAGGACTGTTGGAGAGATCAGATGTTGGAGACTTAGGTGCAGAAGGACTGTTGCAGAGAGAAGGTTGGAAACTGGGGTGCAGAAGAACTATTGCAAGGAGGAGAGGTTAGATATTGGGGTGCAGAGACTGTTGCAGAGAGCAGATGTTGGAGACTGGGGTGGAGAAAGGCTTTTTCAGAAAGAAGAATTTGGAGATTGAGGTGCAGAAGGACTGTTACAGAGAGCAGAGGTTAGAGCCTTGAGTGCAGAAGGACTGATACAGAAAGCAGAGGTTGGAGACTGCAGTGCAGAAGGACTGTTACAGAGAGTAGAGTTTGGAGACTGGGGTGCAGAATAACTGTTGTAGAGAACAGAGTTTGAAGACTGGGGTGCAGAAGGACCATTGCAGAAAGCAGAGTTTGGAGACTGGGTTTCAAAAAAATCTTACAGAGTGCAGAGGTTGGAGTCTGAGGTGCAGAAGGAAAGTTACAGATAGTGGGGGTTGGAGAATGGGGTTCAGAAAAACTGATACAGAAAGCAGAGTTTGGAGAATGGGCTGCAGAGGGACCATTAAAGAGAGCAGAGGTTTGAGACTGCAGTACAGAAGGTCTGTTGCAGAGAGAAGATTTTGGAGACTGGGTTGCAGAAGGAGTGTTGAAGAGAGCAGGGTTGGAGACTGGGGTTCAGAAGGGCTGTTGCAGAAAGAAAAGGTTGCAGAGTAAGGTGCAGAAGGACTGTAACTGAGAGCAGAGTTTGGAGACTGTAGTGCAGAAGGACTGATACATAAAGGAGAGGTTGGAGACTGAGGTGAAAAAGGACCCTTACAGAGAACAGAGGTTGAAGACTGTGGTACAGAAGAACTGTTTTAGAGAACAGAGTTTGAAGACTGGTGTGCAGAAGGACCGTTGCACATTGCAGAGGTTAGAGATTTGGGTGTAGAAGGCCTGTTAAAGAGAGAAAAGGTTGTAGACTGGGGTGCACAAGGACTGTTACAGTGAGCAGAGTTTGGAGACTGGGTAGTAGAAGGATCTTACAGAGAGCAGAGTTTTGAGACTGACGTGCAGAAGGAGTGTTACATAGAACAGTGTTTGAAGACCGGGGTGCAGAAGGATCATTGCAGAGAGCAGAGTATTCAGACTGAGGTGCAGAAGGACTATTGCAGACAGCTGATGTTCGAGACTGGGGTGCAGAAAGACTGTTGCAAAGAGAAGAGTTTGGAGACTTGGGTGCAGAATGAACGTTCCAGAGAGCAGAGATTGTAGACTGGGGGTGAAGAACGCCTGTTACAGATTGTATAATTTGGAGAAGGGTGCAGTAGGACTGTAAGCGAGTGCTTTGGGGGTTGCACCTCAGACTCCTTAAC
>NW_027523408.1:0-49034 GCF_052094955.1 Ictidomys tridecemlineatus
ATTTGGAACTCTAAATAAAACACGGTTTGTTCTAGCTCTTTGAAACTTGACACAATTAAGCAGTTTCAAGTTCTGTCTCTCTGGTTTGTTTGCTGTTGATGGAGCCCTAAGCAGAGACTGGCGAGAATCACTTTCATGGGAAGGGGTTGATAAGCTTTTAAAAAACTACGAGTTGCCTGAAATCTCAGCAACCACTTTTTCACCCAATCTTGATGATACTTTCAGGGAATGATCAGTACACCAATCCCACTTGGATCACCAAATTTCGTTCTTCTAGGTTAAACCGTTGGTTTGCAGTAACCGTTTTCATTTTGAGGTTTCACTCTGTTTTCTCCTATACGGATACATGTATTTGGAACTCTAAATAAAACACGGTTTGTTCTAGCTCTTTGAAACTTGACACAATTAAGCAGTTTCAAGTTCTATCTCTATGGTTTGTATGCTGTTGATGGAGCCCTAAGCAGAGACTGGCGAGAATCACTTTCATGGGAAGGGGGTGATAAGCTTTTAAAAAACTACGAGTTGCCTGAAATCTCAGCAAACACTTTTTCACCCAATCTTGATGATACTTTCAGGGAATGATCAGTACACCAATCCCACTTGGATCACCAAATTTCGTTCTTCTAGGTTAAACCATTGGTTTTCAATAACCGTTTTCATTTTGAGGTTTCACTCTGTTTTCTCCTATATGGATACATGGATTTGGAACTCTAAATCAAACACGGTTTCTGCTAGCTCTTGAAACTTGACCCAATAAAGCAGTTTCAAGTTCTGTCTCTATGGATTGTTTGCTGTTGATGTAGCCCTAAGCAGAGAATGGCGAGAATCACTTTCATGGAAAGGGGTTGCCAAGCTTCCAAAAAACTACGAGTTACCTGAAATCTCAGCAAACACTTTTTCACCCAATCTTGATGATACTTTCAGGGAATGATCAGTACACCAATCCCACTTAGCTCACCAAATTTCGTTCTTCTATGTTAAACAGTTCGTTTGCAGTAACCGTTTTCATTTTGAGGTTTCACTCTGTTTTCTCCTATACGGATACATGTATTTGGAACTCTAAATCAAACAGGGTTTGTGCTAGCTCTTTGAAACTTGACCCAATAAAGCAGTTTCAAGTTCTGTCTCTATGGCTTGTTTGCTGTTAATGTAGCCCTAAGCAGAGACTGGCGAGAATCACTTTCATGGAAAGGGGTTGCCAAGCTTATAAAAAACTACGAGTTGCCTGAAATCTCAGCAAACACTTTTTCACCCAAACTTGATGATACTTTCAAGGAATGATCAGTACACCAATCCCACTTGGCTCACCAAATTTCGTTGTTCTAGGTTAAACCGTTCGTTTGAAGTAACCGTTTTCATTTTGAGGTTTCACTCTGTTTTCTCCTATATGGATACATGGATTTGGAACTCTAAATCAAACACGGTTTGTGCTAGCTCTTAGAAACTTGACCCAATAAAGCAGTTTCTAGTTCTGTCTTTATGGTTTGTTTGCTGTTGATGAAGCCCTAAGCAGAGTCTGACGAGAATCACTTTCATGGAAAGGGGTTGCCAAGCTTCCAAAAAACTACGAGTTGCCTGAAATCTCGCAAACACTTTTTCACCCAATCTTGATGATACTTTCAGGGAATGATCAGTACACCAATCCCACTTGGCTCCCCAAATTTCGTTCTTCTAGGTTAAACCGTTGGTTTGCAGTAACCGTTTTCATTTTGAGATTTCACTCTGTTTTCTCCTATACGGATACATGTATTTGGAAATCTAAATCAAACACGGTTTGTGCTAGCTCTTTGAAACTTCACCCGATAAAGCAGTTTCAAGTTCTATCTCTATGGTTTGTTTGCTGTTGATGTAGCCCTAAGCAGAGACTGGCGAGAATCACTTTCATGGAAAGGGGTTGCCAAGCTTCCAAAAAACTACGATTTTCCTGAAATCTCAGTAAACACTTTTTCACTTAATCTTGATGATACTATCAGGGAATGATCAGTACACCAATCCCACTTGGCTCACCAAATTTCGTTCTTCTAGGTTAAACCATTCGTTTTCAGTAACCGTTTTCATTTTGAGGTTTCACTCTGTTTTCTCCTATACGGATACATGGATTTGGAACTCTAAATCAAACACGGTTTGTGGTAGCTCTAAGAAACTTGACCCAATAAAGTAGTTTCTAGTTCTGTCTTTATGGTTTATTTGCTGTTGATGTAGCCCTAAGCAGAGTCTGACGAGAATCACTTTCATGGAAAGGGGTTGCCAAGCTTCCAAAAAACTACGAGTTGCCTGAAATCTCAGCAAACACTTTTTCACGCAATCTTGATGATACTTTCAGGGAATAATCAGTACACCAATCCCACTTGGCTCACCAAATTTCGTTCTTCTAGGTTAAACCTTTCGTTTGCAGTAACCGTTTTCATTTTGAGGTTTCACTCTGTTTTCTCCTATAGGGATATATGTATTTGGAACTCTAAATCAAACACGGTTTGTGCTAGCTCTTTGAACCTTTACCCAATAAAGCAGTTTGAAGTTCTATCTCTATGGTTTGTTTGCTCTTGATGTAGCCCTAAGCAGAGACTGGCGAGAATCACTTTCATGGAAAGGGGTTGCCAAGCTTCCAAAAAACTACGATTTGCCTGAAATCTCAGCAAACACTTTTTCACCCAATCTTGATGATACTTTCAAGGAATGATCAGTACACCAATCCCACTTGGCTCACCAAATTTCGTTCTTCTAGTTTAAACTGTTCGTTTGCAGTAACCGTTTTCATTTTGAGGTTTCACTCTGTTTTCTCCTATAGGGATACATGTATTTGGTAATCTAAATCAAACACGGTTTGTGCTAGCTCTTTGAAACTTGACCCGATAAAGCAGTTTCAAGTTCTATC
The DNA here is from genome assembly GCF_052094955.1 of Ictidomys tridecemlineatus. Lineage (NCBI taxonomy): Eukaryota > Metazoa > Chordata > Mammalia > Rodentia > Sciuridae > Ictidomys > Ictidomys tridecemlineatus. Next base: position 2,876 of record NW_027523408.1, read on the forward strand.
TCTATGGTTTGTTTGCTGTTGATGTAGCCCTAAGCAGAGACTGGCGAGAATCACTTTCATGGAAAGGGGTTGCCAAGCTTCCAAAAAAATACGATTTGCCTGAAATCTCAGCAAATACTTTTTCACCCAATCTTGATGATACTTTCAAGGAATTATCAGTACACCAATCCCACTTGGCTCACCAAATTTCGTTCTTCTAGGTTAAACCGTTCGTTTGCAGTAACCGTTTTCATTTTGAGGTTTCACTCTGTTTTCTCCAATACGGATACATGAATTTGGAACTCTAAGTCAAACAGGGTTTCCGCTAGCTCTTTGAAACTTGACCCAATAAAGCAGTTTCAAGTTCCATCTCTATGGTTTGTTTGCTGTTGATGTAGCCCTAAGCAGAGATTGGCGAGAATCACTTTCATGGAAAGGGGTTGCCAAGCTTCCAAAAAACTTCGAGTTTCCTGAAATCACAGAAAACACATTTTCACCAAAATTGATGATACTTTCAGGGAATGATCAGTACACCAATCCCACTGGACTCACCAAATTTCGTTCTTCTACGTTAAACCGTTCGTTTACAGTAACCATTTTCATTTTGAGGTTTCACTCTGTTTTCTCCTGTACGGATACATGTCTTTGGAACTCTAAATCAAACACGGTTTCTGCTAGCTCTTGAAACTTGACCCAATAAAGCAGTTTCAAGTTCTGTCTCTATGGTTTGTTTGCTGTTGATGTAGCCCTAAGCAGAGACTGGCGAGAATCACTTTCATGGAAAGGGGTTGCCAAGCTTCCAAAAAACTACGAGTTACCTGAAATCTCAGCAAACACTTTTTCACCCAATCTTGATGATACTTTCAGTGAATGATCAGTACACCAATCCCACTTAGCTCACCAAATTTCGTTCTTCTATGTTAAACCGTTCGTTTGCAGTAACCGTTTTCATTTTGAGGTTTCACTCTGTTTTCTCCTATACGGATACATGTATTTGGAACTCTAAATCAAACAGGGTTTGTGCTAGCTCTTTGAAACTTGACCCAATAAAGCAGTTTCAAGTTCTATCTCTATGGCTTGTTTGCTGTTAATGTAGCCCTAAGCAGAGACTGGCGAGAATCACTTTTATGGAAAGGGGTTGCCAAGCTTCTAAAAAACTACGATTTGCCTGAAATCTCAGCAAACACTTTTTCACCCAATCTTGATGATACTTTCAAGGAATGTTCAGTACACCAATCCCACTTGGCTCACCAAATTTCGTTCTTCTAGGTTAAACCGTTCCTTTGCAGTAACGTTTTCATTTTGAGGTTTCACTCTGTTTTCTCCTATACGGATACATGTATTTGGAACTCTAAATCAAACAGGGTTGGTGCTAGCTCTTTGAAACTTGACCCAATAAAGCAGTTTCATGTTCTATCTCTATGGTTTGTTTGCCGTTGATGTAGCCCTAAGCAGAGACTGGCGAGAATCACTTTCATGGAAAGGGGTTGCCAAGCTTCCAAAAAACTACGATTTTCCTGAAATCTCAGTAAACACTTTTTCACCCAATCTTGATGATACTATCAGGGAATGATCAGTACACCAATCCCACTTGGCTCACCAAATTTTGTTCTTCTAGGTTAAACCGTTCGTTTTCAGTAACCGATTTCATTTTGAGGTTTCACTCTGTTTTCTCCTATACGGATACATGAATTTGGAACTCTAAGTCAAACAGGGTTTCCGCTAGCTCTTTGAAACTTGACCCAATAAAGCAGTTTCAAGTTCCATCTCTATGGTTTGTTTGCTGTTGATGTAGCCCTAAGCAGAGATTGGCGAGAATCACTTTCATGGAAAGGGGTTGCCAAGCTTCCAAAAAACTTCGAGTTTCCTGAAATCACAGAAAACACATTTTCACCAAAATTGATGATACTTTCAGGGAATGATCAGTACACCAATCCCACTGGACTCACCAAATTTCGTTCTTCTACGTTAAACCGTTCGTTTACAGTAACCATTTTCATTTTGAGGTTTCACTCTGTTTTCTCCTGTACGGATACATGTATTTGGAACTCTAAATCAAACACGGTTTCTGCTAGCTCTTGAAACTTGACCCAATAAAGCAGTTTCAAGTTCTGTCTCTATGGTTTGTTTGCTGTTGATGTAGCCCTAAGCAGAGACTGGCGAGAATCACTTTCATGGAAAGGGGTTGCCAAGCTTCCAAAAAACTACGAGTTACCTGAAATCTCAGCAAACACTTTTTCACCCAATCTTGATGATACTTTCAGTGAATGATCAGTACACCAATCCCACTTAGCTCACCAAATTTCGTTCTTCTATGTTAAACCGTTCGTTTGCAGTAACCGTTTTCATTTTGAGGTTTCACTCTGTTTTCTCCTATACGGATACATGTATTTGGAACTCTAAATCAAACAGGGTTTGTGCTAGCTCTTTGAAACTTGACCCAATAAAGCAGTTTCAAGTTCTATCTCTATGGCTTGTTTGCTGTTAATGTAGCCCTAAGCAGAGACTGGCGAGAATCACTTTTATGGAAAGGGGTTGCCAAGCTTCTAAAAAACTACGATTTTCCTGAAATCTCAGCAAACACTTTTTCACCCAATCTTGATGATACTTTCAAGGAATGTTCAGTACACCAATCCCACTTGGCTCACCAAATTTCGTTCTTCTAGGTTAAACCGTTCCTTTGCAGTAACGTTTTCATTTTGAGGTTTCACTCTGTTTTCTCCTATACGGATACATGTATTTGGAACTCTAAATCAAACAGGGTTGGTGCTAGCTCTTTGAAACTTGACCCAATAAAGCAGTTTCATGTTCTATCTCTATGGTTTGTTTGCCGTTGATGTAGCCCTAAGCAGAGACTGGCGAGAATCACTTTCATGGAAAGGGGTTGCCAAGCTTCCAAAAAACTACGATTTTCCTGAAATCTCAGTAAACACTTTTTCACCCAATCTTGATGATACTATCAGGGAATGATCAGTACACCAATCCCACTTGGCTCACCAAATTTTGTTCTTCTAGGTTAAACCGTTCGTTTTCAGTAACCGATTTCATTTTGAGGTTTCACTCTGTTTTCTCCTATACGGATACATGGATTTGGAACTCTAAATCAAACACGGTTTGTGCTAGCTCTTAGAAACTTGACCCAATAAAGCAGTTTCTAGTTCTGTCTTTATGGTTTATTTGCTGTTGATGTAGCCCTAAGCAGAGTCGGACGAGAATCACTTTCATGGAAAGGGGTTGCCAAGCTTCCAAAAAACTACGAGTTGCCTGAAATCTCAGCAAACACTTTTTCACCCAATCTTGATGATACTTTCAGGGAATAATCAGTACACCAATCCAACTTGGCTCACCAAATTTCGTTCTTCTAGGTTAAACCTTTCGTTTGCAGTAACCATTTTCATTTTGAGGTTTCACTCTGTTTTCTCCTATAGAGATACATGTATTTGGAACTCTAAATCAAACACGGTTTGTGCTAGCTCTTTGAACCTTTACCCAATAAAGCAGTTTGAATTTCTATCTCTATGGTTTGTTTGCTCTTGATGTAGCCCTAAGCAGAGACTGGCGAGAATCACTTTCATGGAAAGGGGTTGCCAAGCTTCCAAAAAACTACGATTTGCCTGAAATCTCAGCAAACACTTTTTCACCCAATCTTGATGATACTTTCAAGGAATGATCAGTACACCAATCCCACTTGGCTCACCAAATTTCGTTCTTCTAGTTTAAACTGTTCGTTTGCAGTAACCGTTTTCATTTTGAGGTTTCACTCTGTTTTCTCCTATACGGATACATGAATTTAGAACTCTAAATCAAACACGGTTTGTGCTAGCTCTTTGAAACTTGACCCAATAAAGCAGTTTCAAGTTCTATCTCTATGGTTTGTTTGCTGTTGATGTAGCCCCAAGCAGAGACTGGCGAGAATCACTTTCATGGAAAGGGGTTGCCAAGCTTCCAAAAAACTACGAATTTCCTGAAATCTCAGTAAACACTTTTTCAACCAATCTTGATGATCCTTTCAGGGAATGATCAGTACACCAATCCCACTTGGCTCACCAAATTTCGTTCTTCTATGTTAAACCGTTCGTTTGCAGTAACCGTTTTCATTTTGAGGTTTCACTCTGTTTTCTCCTATAGGGATACATGTATTTGGAACTCTAAATCAAACACGGTTTGTGCTAGCTCTTTGAACCTTTACCCAATAAAGCAGTTTGAAGTTCTATCTCTATGGTTTGTTTGCTCTTGATGTAGCCCTAAGCAGAGACTGGCGAGAATCACTTTCATGGAATGGGGTTGCCAAGCTTCCAAAAAACTACGATTTGCCTGAAATCTCAGCAAACACTTTTTCACCCAATCTTGATGATACTTTCAAGGAATGATCAGTACACCAATCCCACTTGGCTCACCAAATTTCGTTCTTCTAGTTTAAACTGTTCGTTTGCAGTAACCGTTTTCATTTTGAGGTTTCACTCTGTTTTCTCCTATACGGATACATGAATTTAGAACTCTAAATCAAACACGGTTTGTGCTAGCTCTTTGAAACTTGACCCAATAAAGCAGTTTCAAGTTCTATCTCTATGGTTTGTTTGCTGTTGATGTAGCCCCAAGCAGAGACTGGCGAGAATAACTTTCATGGAAAGGGGTTGCCAAGCTTCCAAAAAACTACGATTTTCCTGAAATCTCAGTAAACACTTTTTCAACCAATCTTGATGATACTTTCAGGGAATGATCAGTACACCAATCCCACTTGGCTCACCAAATTTCGTTCTTCTATGTTAAACCGTTCGTTTGCAGTAACCGTTTTCATTTTGAGGTTTCACTCTGTTTTCTCCTATAGGGATACATGGATTTGGTAATCTAAATCAAACACGGTTTGTGCTAGCTCTTTGAAACTTGACCCGATAAAGCAGTTTCAAGTTCTATCTCTATGGTTTGTTTGCTGTTGATGTAGCCCTAAGCAGAGACTGGCGAGAATCACTTTCATGGAAAGGGGTTGCCAAGCTTCCAAAAAAATACGATTTGCCTGAAATCTCAGCAAACACTTTTTCACCCAATCTTGATGATACTTTCAAGGAATTATCAGTACACCAATCCCACTTGGCTCACCAAATTTCGTTCTTCTAGGTTAAACAGTTCGTTTGCAGTAACCGTTTTCATTTTGAGGTTTCACTCTGTTTTCTCCAATACGGATACATGAATTTGGAACTCTAAGTCAAACAGGGTTTGTGCTAGCTCTTTGAAACTTGACCCAATAAAGCAGTTTCAAGTTCTATCTCTAAGGTTTGTTTGCTGTTGATGTAGCCCTAAGCAGAGATTGGCGAGAATCACTTTCATGGAAAGGGGTTGCCAAGCTTCCAAAAAACTTCGAGTTTCCTGAAATCACAGAAAACACATTTTCAACCAAACTTGATGATACTTTCAGGGAATGATCAGTACACCAATCCCACTGGACTCACCAAATTTCGTTCTTCTACGTTAAACCGTTCGTTTACAGTAACCATTTTCATTTTGAGGTTTCACTCTGTTTTCTCCTGTACGGATACATGTATTTGGAACTCTAAATCAAACACGGTTTCTGCTAGCTCTTGAAACTTGACCCAATAAAGCAGTTTCAAGTTCTGTCTCTATGGTTTGTTTGCTGTTGATGTAGCCCTAAGCAGAGACTGGCGAGAATCACTTTCATGGAAAGGGGTTGCCAAGCTTCCAAAAAACTACGAGTTACCTGAAATCTCAGCAAACACTTTTTCACCCAATCTTGATGATACTTTCAGGGAATGATCAGTACACCAATCCCACTTAGCTCACCAAATTTCGTTCTTCTATGTTAAACCGTTCTTTTGCAGTAACCGTTTTCATTTTGAGGTTTCACTCTGTTTTCTCCTATACGGATACATGTATTTGGAACTCTAAATCAAACACGGTTTGTGCTAGCTCTTTGAAACTTGACACAATGAAGAAGTTTCAAGTTCTATCTCTATTGCTTGTTTGCTGTTAATGTAGCCCTAAGCAGAGACTGGCGAGAATCACTTTCATGGAAAGGGGTTGCCAAGCTTATAAAAAACTACGAGTTGCCTGAAATCTCAGCAAACACTTTTTCACCCAAACTTGATGATACTTTCAAGGAATGATTAGTACACCAATCCCACTTGGCTCACCAAATTTCGTTCTTCTAGGTTAAACCGTTCGTTTGCAGTAACCGTTTTCATTTTGAGGTTTCACTCTGTTTTCTCCTATATGGATACATGGATTTGGAAGTCTAAATCAAACACGGTTTGTGCTAGCTCTTAGAAACTTGACCCAATAAAGCAGTTTCTAGTTCTGTCTTTATGGTTTGTTTGCTGTTGATGTAGCCCTAAGCAGAGTCTGACGAGAATCACTTTCATGGAAAGGGGTTGCCAAGCTTCCAAAAAACTACGAGTTGCCTGAAATCTCAGCAAACACTTTTTCACCCAATCTTGATGATACTTTCAGGGAATGATCAGTACACCAATCCCACTTGGCTCCCCAAATTTCGTTCTTCTAGGTTAAACCGTTGGTTTGCAGTAACCGTTTTCATTTTGAGGTTTCACTCTGTTTTCTCCTATACGGATACATGTATTTGGAAATCTAAATCAAACACGGTTTGTGCTAGCTCTTTGAAACTTGACCCGATAAAGCAGTTTCAAGTTCTATCTCTATGGTTTGTTTGCTGTTGATGTAGCCCTAAGCAGAGACTGGCGAGAATCACTTTCATGGAAAGGGGTTGCCAAGCTTCTAAAAAACTACGATTTGCCTGAAATCTCAGCAAACACTTTTTCACCTAATCTTGATGATACTTTCAAGGAATGTTCAGTACACCAATCCCACTTGGCTCACCAAATTTCGTTCTTCTAGGTTAAACCGTTCGTTTGCTGTAACCGTTTTCATTTTGAGGTTTCACTCTGTTTTCTCCTATACGGATACATGTATTTGGAACTCTAAATCAAACAGGGTTTGTGCTAGCTCTTTGAAACTTGACCCAATAAAGCAGTTTCATGTTCTATCTCTATGGTTTGTTTGCCGTTGATGTAGCCCTAAGCAGAGACTGGCGAGAATCACTTTCATGGAAAGGGGTTGCCAAGCTTCCAAAAAACTACGAATTTCCTGAAATCTCAGTAAACACTTTTTCACCCAATCTTGATGATACTATCAGGGAATGATCAGTACCCCAATCCCACTTGGCTCACCAAATTTCGTTCTTCTAGGTTAAACCGTTCGTTTTCAGTAACCGTTTTCATTTTGAGGTTTCACTCTGTTTTCTCCTATACGGATACATGGATTTGGAACTCTAAATCAAACACGGTTTGTGCTAGCTCTTAGAAACTTGACCCAATAAAGCAGTTTCTAGTTCTGTCTTTATGGTTTATTTGCTGTTGATGTAGCCCTAAGCAGAGTCTGACGAGAATCACTTTCATGGAAAGGGGTTGCCAAGCTTCCAAAAAACTACGAGTTGCCTGAAATCTCAGCAAACACTTTTTCACCCAAACTTGATGATACTTTGAAGGAATGATCAGTACACCAATCCCACTTGGCTCACCAAATTTCGTTCTTCTAGGTTAAACCTTTCGTTTGCAGTAACCGTTTTCATTTTGAGGTTTCACTCTGTTTTCTCCTATAGGGATACATGTATTTGGAACTCTAAATCAAACACGGTTTGTGCTAGCTCTTTGAACCTTTACCCAATAAAGCAGTTTGAAGTTCTATCTCTATGGTTTGTTTGCTCTTGATGTAGCCCTAAGCAGAGACTGGCGAGAATCACTTTCATGGAAAGGGGTTGCCAAGCTTCCAAAAAACTACGATTTGCCTGAAATCTCAGCAAAGACTTTTTCACCCAATCTTGATGATACTTTCAAGGAATGATCAGTACACCAATCCCACTTGGCTCACCAAATTTCGTTCTTCTAGTTTAAACTGTTCGTTTGCAGTAACCGTTTTCATTTTGAGGTTTCACTATGTTTTCTCCTATACGGATACATGAATTTGGAACTCTAAATCAAACACGGTTTGTGCTAGCTCTTTGAAACTTGACCCAATAAAGCAGTTTCAAGTTCTATCTCTATGGTTTGTTTGCTGTTGATGTAGCCCCAAGCAGAGACTGGCGAGAATCACTTTCATGGAAAGGGGTTGCCAAGCTTCCAAAAAACTACGATTTTCCTGAAATCTCAGTAAACACTTTTTCAACCAATCTTGATGATACTTTCAGGGAATGATCAGTACACCAATCCCACTTGGCTCACCAAATTTCGTTCTTCTATGTTAAACCGTTCGTTTGCAGTAACCGTTTTCATTTTGAGGTTTCACTCTGTTTTCTCCTATAGGGATACATGTATTTGGTAATCTAAATCAAACACGGTTTGTGCTAGCTCTTTGAAACTTGACCCGATAAAGCAGTTTCAAGTTCTATCTCTATGGTTTGTTTGCTGTTGATGTAGCCCTAAGCAGAGACTGGCGAGAATCACTTTCATGGAAAGGGGTTGCCAAGTTTCCAAAAAAATACGATTTGCCTGAAATCTCAGCAAACACTTTTTCACCCAATCTTGATGATACTTTCAAGGAATTATCAGTACACCAATCCCACTTGGCTCACCAAATTTCGTTCTTCTAGGTTAAACCGTTCGTTTGCAGTAACCGTTTTCATTTTGAGGTTTCACTCTGTTTTCTCCAATAGGGATACATGAATTTGGAACTCTAAATCAAACAGGGTTTGTGCTAGCTCTTTGAAACTTGACCCAATAAAGCAGTTTCAAGTTCTATCTCTATGGTTTGTTTGCTGTTGATGTAGCCCTAAGCAGAGATTGGCGAGAATCACTTTCATGGAAAGGGGTTGCCAAGCTTCCAAAAAACTACGAGTTACCTGAAATCTCAGCAAACACTTTTTCACCCAATCTTGATGATACTTTCAGGGAATGATCAGTACACCAATCCCACTTAGCTCACCAAATTTCGTTCTTCTATGTTAAACCGTTCGTTTGCAGTAACCGTTTTCATTTTGAGGTTTCACTCTGTTTTCTCCTATACGGATACATGTATTTGGAACTCTAAATCAAACAGGGTTTGTGCTAGCTCTTTGAAACTTGACCCAATAAAGCAGTTTCAAGTTCTATCTCTATGGCTTGTTTGCTGTTAATGTAGCCCTAAGCAGAGACTGGCGAGAATCACTTTCATGGAAAGGGGTTGCCAAGCTTATAAAAAACTACGATTTGCCTGAAATCTCAGCAAACACTTTTTCACCCAAACTTGATGATACTTTCAAGGAATGATCAGTACACCAATCCCACTTGGCTCACCAAATTTCGTTCTTCTAGGTTAAACCGTTCGTTTGAAGTAACCGTTTTCATTTTGAGGTTTCACTCTGTTTTCTCCTATATGGATACATGTATTTGGAACTCTAAATCAAACACGGTTTGTGCTAGCTCTTAGAAACTTGACCCAATAAAGCAGTTTCTAGTTCTGTCTTTATGGTTTGTTTGCTGTTGATGTAGCCCTAAGCAGAGTCTGACGAGAATCACGTTCATGGAAAGGGGTTGCCAAGCTCCAAAAAACTATGAGTTGCCTGAAATCTCAGCAAACACTTTTTCACCCAATCTTGATGATACTTTCAGGGAATGATCAGTACACCAATCCCACTTGGCTCACCAAATTTCGTTCTTCTATGTTAAACCGTTGGTTTGCAGTAACCGTTTTCATTTTGAGGTTTCACTCTGTTTTCTCCTATACGGATACATGTATTTGGAAATCTAAATCAAACACGGTTTGTGCTAGCACTTTGAAACTTGACCCGATAAAGCAGTTTCAAGTTCTATCTCTATGGTTTGTTTGCTGTTGATGTAGCCCTATGCAGAGACTGGCGAGAATCACGTTCATGGAAAGGGGTTGCCAAGCTTCTAAAAAACTACGATTTGCCTGAAATCTCAGCAAACACTTTTTCACCCAATCTTGATGATACTATCAGGGAATGATCAGTACACCAATCCCACTTGGCTCACCAAATTTCGTTCTTCTAGGTTAAACCGTTCGTTTTCAGTAACCTTTTTCATTTTGAGGTTTCACTCTGTTTTCTCCTATACGGATACATGGATTTGGAACTCTAAATCAAACACGGTTTGTGCTAGCTCTTAGAAACTTGACCCAATAAAGCAGTTTCTAGTTCTGCGTTTATGGTTTATTTGCAGTTGATGTAGCCCTAAGCAGAGTCTGACGAGAATCCCTTTCATTGAAAGGGGTTGCCAAGCTTCCAAAAAACTACGAGTTGCCTGAAATCTCAGCAAACATTTTTCACCCAATCTTGATGATACTCTCAGGGAATGATCAGTACACCAATCCCACTTGGCTCACCAAATTTCGTTCTTCTAGGTTAAACCGTTCGTTTGCAGTAACCGTTTTCATTTTGAGGTTTCACTCTGTTTTCTGCTATAGGGATACATGTATTTGGAACTCTAAATCAAACACGGTTTGTGCTAGCTCTTTGAAACTTGACCCAATAAAGCAGTTTGAAGTTCTATCTCTATGGTTTGTTTGCTGTTGATGTAGCCCTAAGCAGAAACTGGCGAGAATCACTTTCATGGAAAGGGGTTGCCAAGCTTCCAAAAAACTACGATTTGCCTGAAATCTCAGCAAACACTTTTTCACCCAATCTTGATGATACTTTCAAGGAATGATCAGTACACCAATCCCACTTGGCTCACCAAATTTCGTTCTTCTAGGTTAAACTGTTCGTTGGCAGTAACCGTTTTCATTTTGAGGTTTCACTCTGTTTTCTCCTATACGGATACATGTATTTGGAATTCTAAATCAAACACGGTTTCTGCTAGCTCTTGAAACTTGACCCAATAAAGCAGTTTCAAGTTCTGTCTCTATGGTTTGTTTGCTGTTGATGTAGCCCTAAGCAGAGACTGGCGAGAATCACTTTCATGGAAAGGGGTTGCCAAGCTTCCAAAAAACTACGAGTTACCTGAAATCTCAGCAAACACTTTTTCACCCAATCTTGATGATACTTTCAGGGAATGATCAGTACACCAATCCCACTTGGCTCACCAAATTTCGTTCTTCTAGGTTAAACCGTTCGTTTTCAGTAACCTTTTTCATTTTGAGGTTTCACTCTGTTTTCTCCTATACGGATACATGGATTTGGAACTCTAAATCAAACACGGTTTGTGCTAGCTCTTAGAAACTTGACCCAATAAAGTAGTTTCTAGTTCTGCCTTTATGGTTTATTTGCAGTTGATGTAGCCCTAAGCAGAGTCTGACGAGAATCACTTTCATTGAAAGGGGTTGCCAAGCTTCCAAAAAACTACGAGTTGCCTGAAATCTCAGCAAACATTTTTCACCCAATCTTGATGATACTTTCAGGGAATGATCAGTACACCAATCCCACTTGGCTCACCAAATTTCGTTCTTCTAGGTTAAACCGTTCGTTTGCAGTAACCGTTTTCATTTTGAGGTTTCACTTTGTTTTCTGCTATAGGGATACATGTATTTGGAACTCTAAATCAAACACGGTTTGTGCTAGCTCTTTGAAACTTGACCCAATAAAGCAGTTTGAAGTTCTATCTCTATGGTTTGTTTGCTGTTGATGTAGCCCTAAGCAGAAACTGGCGAGAATCACTTTCATGGAAAGGGGTTGCCAAGCTTCCAAAAAACTACGATTTGCCTGAAATCTCAGCAAACACTTTTTCACCCAATCTTGATGATACTTTCAAGGAATGATCAGTACACCAATCCCACTTGGCTCACCAAATTTCGTTATTCTAGGTTAAACTGTTCGTTGGCAGTAACCGTTTTCATTTTGAGGTTTCACTCTGTTTTCTCCTATAGGGATACATGTATTTGGAATTCTAAATCAAACACGGTTTCTGCTAGCTCTTGAAACTTGACCCAATAAAGCAGTTTCAAGTTCTGTCTCTATGGTTTGTTTGCTGTTGATGTAGCCCTAAGCAGAGACTGGCGAGAATCACTTTCATGGAAAGGGGTTGCCAAGCTTCCAAAAAACTACGAGTTACCTGAAATCTCAGCAAACACTTTTTCACCCAATCTTGATGATACTTTCAGGGAATGATCAGTACACCAATCCCACTTGGCTCACCAAATTTCGTTCTTCTAGGTTAAACCGTTCGTTTGCAGTAACCGTTTTCATTTTGAGGTTTCACTCTGTTTTCTCCAATAGGGATACATGAATTTGGAACTCTAAATCAAACAGGGTTTGTGCTAGCTCTTTGAAACTTGACCCAATAAAGCAGTTTCAAGTTCTATCTCTATGGTTTGTTTGCTGTTGATGTAGCCCTAAGCAGAGATTGGCGAGAATCACTTTCATGGAAAGGGGTTGCCAAGCTTCCAAAAAACTACGAGTTACCTGAAATCTCAGCAAACACTTTTTCACCCAATCTTGATGATACTTTCAGGGAATGATCAGTACACCAATCCCACTTAGCTCACCAAATTTCGTTCTTCTATGTTAAACCGTTCGTTTGCAGTAACCGTTTTCATTTTGAGGTTTCACTCTGTTTTCTCCTATACGGATACATGTATTTGGAACTCTAAATCAAACAGGGTTTGTGCTAGCTCTTTGAAACTTGACCCAATAAAGCAGTTTCAAGTTCTATCTCTATGGCTTGTTTGCTGTTAATGTAGCCCTAAGCAGAGACTGGCGAGAATCACTTTCATGGAAAGGGGTTGCCAAGCTTATAAAAAACTACGATTTGCCTGAAATCTCAGCAAACACTTTTTCACCCAAACTTGATGATACTTTCAAGGAATGATCAGTACACCAATCCCACTTGGCTCACCAAATTTCGTTCTTCTAGGTTAAACCGTTCGTTTGAAGTAACCGTTTTCATTTTGAGGTTTCACTCTGTTTTCTCCTATATAGATACATGGATTTGGAACTCTAAATCAAACACGGTTTGTGCTAGCTCTTAGAAACTTGACCCAATAAAGCAGTTTCTAGTTCTGTCTTTATGGTTTGTTTGCTGTTGATGTAGCCCTAAGCAGAGTCTGACGAGAATCACTTTCATGGAAAGGGGTTGCCAAGCTTCCAAAAAACTATGAGTTGCCTGAAATCTCAGCAAACACTTTTTCACCCAATCTTGATGATACTTTCAGGGAATGATCAGTACACCAATCCCACTTGGCTGACCAAATTTCGTTCTTCTAGGTTAAACCGTTGGTTTGCAGTAACCGTTTTCATTTTGAGGTTTCACTCTGTTTTCTCCTATACGGATACATGTATTTGGAAATCTAAATCAAACACGGTTTGTGCTAGCACTTTGAAACTTGACCCGATAAAGCAGTTTCAAGTTCTATCTCTATGGTTTGTTTGCTGTTGATGTAGCCCTAAGCAGAGACTGGCGAGAATCACGTTCAGGGAAAGGGGTTGCCAAGCTTCTAAAAAACTACGATTTGCCTGAAATCTCAGCAAACACTTTTTCACCCAATCTTGATGATACTGTCAGGGAATGATCAGTACACCAATCCCACTTGGCTCACCAAATTTCGTTCTTCTAGGTTAAACCGTTCGTTTTCAGTAACCTTTTTCATTTTGAGGTTTCACTCTGTTTTCTCCTATACGGATACATGGATTTGGAACTCTAAATCAAACACGGTTTGTGCTAGCTCTTAGAAACTTGACCCAATAAAGCAGTTTCTAGTTCTGCGTTTATGGTTTATTTGCAGTTGATGTAGCCCTAAGCAGAGTCTGACGAGAATCCCTTTCATTGAAAGGGGTTGCCAAGCTTCCAAAAAACTACGAGTTGCCTGAAATCTCAGCAAACATTTTTCACCCAATCTTGATGATACTTTCAGGGAATGATCAGTACACCAATCCCACTTGGCTCACCAAATTTCGTTCTTCTAGGTTAAACCGTTCGTTTGCAGTAACCGTTTTCATTTTGAGGTTTCACTCTGTTTTCTGCTATAGGGATACATGTATTTGGAACTCTAAATCAAACACGGTTTGTGCTAGCTCTTTGAAACTTGACCCAATAAAGCAGTTTGAAGTTCTATCTCTATGGTTTGTTTGCTGTTGATGTAGCCCTAAGCAGAAACTGGCGAGAATCACTTTCATGGAAAGGGGTTGCCAAGCTTCCAAAAAACTACGATTTGCCTGAAATCTCAGCAAACACTTTTTCACCCAATCTTGATGATACTTTCAAGGAATGATCAGTACACCAATCCCACTTGGCTCACCAAATTTCGTTCTTCTAGGTTAAACTGTTCGTTGGCAGTAACCGTTTTTCATTTTGAGGTTTCACTCTGTTTTCTCCTATACGGATACATGTATTTGGAATTCTAAATCAAACACGGTTTCTGCTAGCTCTTGAAACTTGACCCAATAAAGCAGTTTCAAGTTCTGTCTCTATGGTTTGTTTGCTGTTGATGTAGCCCTAAGCAGAGACTGGCGAGAATCACTTTCATGGAAAGGGGTTGCCAAGCTTCCAAAAAACTACGAGTTACCTGAAATCTCAGCAAACACTTTTTCACCCAATCTTGATGATACTTTCAGGGAATGATCAGTACACCAATCCCACTTGGCTCACCAAATTTCGTTCTTCTAGGTTAAACCGTTCGTTTTCAGTAACCTTTTTCATTTTGAGGTTTCACTCTGTTTTCTCCTATACGGATACATGGATTTGGAACTCTATATCAAACACGGTTTGTGCTAGCTCTTAGAAACTTGACCCAATAAAGCAGTTTCTAGTTCTGCCTTTATGGTTTATTTGCAGTTGATGTAGCCCTAAGCAGAGTCTGACGAGAATCACTTTCATTGAAAGGGGTTGCCAAGCTTCCAAAAAACTACGAGTTGCCTGAAATCTCAGCAAACATTTTTCACCCAATCTTGATGATACTTTCAGGGAATGATCAGTACACCAATCCCACTTGGCTCACCAAATTTCGTTCTTCTAGGTTAAACCGTTCGTTTGCAGTAACCGTTTTCATTTTGAGGTTTCACTCTGTTTTCTGCTATAGGGATACATGTATTTGGAACTCTAAATCAAACACGGTTTGTGCTAGCTCTTTGAAACTTGACCCAATAAAGCAGTTTGAAGTTCTATCTCTATGGTTTGTTTGCTGTTGATGTAGCCCTAAGCAGAAACTGGCGAGAATCACTTTCATGGAAAGGGGTTGCCAAGCTTCCAAAAAACTACTATTTGCCTGAAATCTCAGCAAACACTTTTTCACCCAATCTTGATGATACTTTCAAGGAATGATCAGTACACCAATCCCACTTGGCTCACCAAATTTCGTTCTTCTAGGTTAAACTGTTCGTTGGCAGTAACCATTTTCATTTTGAGGTTTCACTCTGTTTTCTCATATAGGGATACATGTATTTGGAATTCTAAATCAAACACGGTTTCTGCTAGCTCTTGAAACTTGACCCAATAAAGCAGTTTCAAGTTCTGTCTCTATGGTTTGTTTGCTGTTGATGTAGCCCTAAGCAGAGACTGGCGAGAATCACTTTCATGGAAAGGGGTTGCCAAGCTTCCAAAAAACTACGAGTTACCTGAAATCTCAGCAAACACTTTTTCACCCAATCTTGATGATACTTTCAGGGAATGATCAGTACACCAATCCCACTTGGCTCACCAAATTTCGTTCTTCTAGGTTAAACCGTTCGTTTGCAGTAACCGTTTTCATTTTGAGGTTTCACTCTGTTTTCTCCTATATGGATACATGTATTTGGAACTCTAAATCAAACACGGTTTGTGCTAGCTCTTTGAAACTTGACCCAATAAAGCAGTTTCAAGTTCTGTCTCTATGGTTTGTTTGCTGTTGATGTAGCCCTAAGCAGAGACTGGCGAGAATCACTTTCATGGAAAGGGTTTGCCAAGCTTCAAAAAAACTACGAGTTTCCTGAAATCTCAGCAAACACTTTTTCACCCAATCTTGATGATACTTTCAGGGAATGATCATTACACCAATCACACTTGGCTCACCAAATTTCGTTCTTCTCGGTTAAACCGTTCGATTGCAGTAACCGTTTTCATTTTGAGGTTTCACTCTGTTTTCTTCTATAGGGATACATGTATTTGGGAAATCTAAATCAAACACGGTTTGTGCTAGCTCTTTGAAACTTGACCCGATAAAGCAGTTTGAAGTTCTATCTCTATGGTTTGTTTGCTGTTGATGTAGCCCTAAGCAGAGACTGGCGAGAATCACTTTCATGGAAAGGGGTTGCCAAACTTCCCAAAAAATACAATTTGCCTGCAATCTCAGCAAACACTTTTTCACCCAATATTGATGATACTTTCAAGGAATTATCAGTACACCAATCCCACTTGGCTCACCAAATTTCGTTCTTCTAGGTTAAACCGTTCATTTGCAGTAACCGTTTTCATTTTGTGGTTTCACACTGTTTTCTCCTATACGGATACATGAATTTGGAACTCTAAATCAAACACGGTTTGTGCTAGCTCTTTGAAACTTGACCCAATAAAGCAGTTTCAAGTTCTATCTCTATGGTTTGTTTGCTGTTGATGTAGCTTTAAGCAGAGACTGGCGAGAATCACTTTCATGGAAAGGGGTTGCCAAGCTTCCAAAAAACTACGATTTTCCTGAAATCTCAGTAAACACTTTTTCAACCAATCTTAATGATACTTTCAGGGAATGATCAGTACACCAATCCCACTTGGCTCACCAAATTTCGTTCTTCTATGTTAAACCGTTCGTTTGCAGTAACCGTTTTCATTTTGAGGTTTCACTCTGTTTTCTCCTATAGGGATACATGTATTTGGTAATCTAAATCAAACACGGTTTGTGCTAGCTCTTTGAAACTTGACCCGATAAAGCAGTTTCAAGTTCTATCTCTATGGTTTGTTTGCTGTTGATGGAGCCCTAAGCAGAGACTGGCGAGAATCACTTTCATGGAAAGGGGTTGCCAAGCTTCCAAAAAACTACGAGTTGCCTGAAATCTCAGCAAACACTTTTTCACCCAATCTTGATGATACTTTCAGAGAATGATCAGTACACCAATCCCACTTGGCTCACCAAATTTCGTTCTTCTAGGTTAAACCGTTCGTTTGCAGTAACCGTTTTCATTTTGAGGTTTCACTCTGTTTTCTCCTATAGGGATACATGTATTTGGAACTCTAAATCAAACACGGTTTGTGCTAGCTCTTTGAAACTTGACCCAATAAAGCAGTTTGAAGTTCTATCTCTATGGTTTGTTTGCTGTTGATGTAGCCCTAAGCAGAAACTGGCGAGAATCACTTTCATGGAAAGGGGTTGCCAAGCATCCAAAAAACTACGAGTTGCCTGAAATCTCAGCAAACACTTTTTCACCCAATCTTGATGATACTTTCAAGGAATGATCAGTACACCAATCCCACTTGGGTCACCAAATTTTGTTCTTCTAGGTTAAACTGTTCGTTTGCAGTAACCGTTTTCATTTTGAGGTTTCACTCTGTTTTCTCCTATACGGATACATGTATTTGGAACTCTAAATCAAACACGGTTTGTGCTAGCTCTTTGAAACTTGACCCAATAAAGCAGTTTCAAGTTCTCTCTCTATGGTTTGTTTGCTGTTGATGTAGCCCTAAGCAGAGACTGGCGAGAATCACTTTAATGGAAAGGTTTTTCCAAGCTTCCATAAAACTACGATTTTCCTGAAATCTCAGCAAACACTTTTTCACCCAATCTTGATGATACTTTCAGGGAATGATCAGTACACCAATCCCACTTGGCTCACCAAATTTCGTTCTTCTAGGTTAAACCGTTCGTTTGCAGTAACCGTTTTCATTTTGAGGTTTCACTCTGTTTTCTCCTATACGGATACATGTATTTGGAATTCTAAATCAAACACGGTTTCTGCTACTCTTGAAACTTGACCCAATAAAGCAGTTTCAAGTTCTATCTCTATGGCTTGTTTGCTGTTAATGTAGCCCTAAGCAGAGACTGGCAAGAATCACTTTCATGGAAAGGGGTTGCCAAGCTTATAAAAAACTACGAGTTACCTGAAATCTCAGCAATCACTTTTTCACCCAAACTTGATGATACTTTCAAGGAATGATCAGTACACCAATCCCACTTAGCTCACCAAATTTCGTTCTTCTAGGTTAAACCGTTCGTTTGAAGTAACCGTTTTCATTTTGAGGTTTCACTCTGTTATCTCCTATACGGATACATGGATTTGGAACTCTAAATCAAACACGGTTTGTGCTAGCTCTTAGAAACTTGACCCAATAAAGCAGTTTCTAGTTCTGTCTTTATGGTTTGTTTGCTGTTGATGTAGCCCTAAGCAGAGACTGACGAGAATCACTTTCATGGAAAGGGGTTGCAAAGCTTCCAAAAAACTACGAGTTGCCTGAAATCTCAGCAAACACTTTTTCACCCAATCTTGATGATACTTTCAGGGAATGATCAGTACACCAATCCCACTTGGCTCACCAAATTTCGTTCTTCTAGGTTAAACCGTTCGTTTGAAGTAACCGTTTTCATTTTGAGGTTTCACTCTGTTTTCTCCTATACGGATACATGTATTTGGAAATCTAAATCAAACACGGTTTGTGCTAGCTCTTTGAAACTTGACCCGATAAAGCAGTTTCAAGTTCTATCTCTATGGTTTGTTTGCTGTTGATGTAGCCCTAAGCAGAGACTGGCGAGAATCACTTTCATTGAAAGGGGTTGCCAAGCTTCTAAAAAACTATCAGTTGCCTGAAATCTCAGCAAACACTTTTTCACCCAATCTTGATGATACTTTCAGGGAATGATCAGTACACCAATCCCACTTGGCTCACCAAATTTCGTTCTTCTAGGTTAAACCGTTCGTTTGCAGTAATCGTTTTCATTTTGAGGTTTCACTCTGTTTTCTCCTATACGGATACATGTATTTGGAACTCTAAATCAAACACGGTTTGTGCTAGCTCTTTGAAACTTGACCCAAAAAGCAGTTTGAAGTTCTATCTCTATGGTTTGTTTGCTGTTGATGTAGCCCTAAGCAGAGACTGGCGAGAATCACTTTCATGGAAAGGGGTTGCCAAGCTTCCAAAAAACTACGAGTTACCTGAAATCTCAGCAAACACTTTTTCAACCAATCTTGATGATACTTTCAGGGAATGATCAGTACACCAATCCCACTTGGCTCACCAAATTTCGTTCTTCTAGGTTAAACCGTTCGTTTGCAGTAACCGTTTTTATTTTGAGGTTTCACTCTGTTTTCTCCTATAGGGATACATGTATTTGGAACTCTAAATCAAACATGGTTTCTGCTAGCTCTTGAAACTTGACCAATAAAGCAGTTTCAAGTTCTGTCTCTATGGTTTGTTTGCTGTTGATGTAGCCCTAAGTAGAGACTGGCGAGAATCACTTTCATGGAAAGGGGTTGCCAAGCTTCCAAAAAACTACGAGTTTCCTGAAATCTCAGCAAACACTTTTTCACCCAAACTTGATGATACTTTCAGGGAATGATCAGTACACCAATCCCACTTGGCTCACCAAATTTCGTTCTTCTAGGTTAAACCGTTCGTTTGCAGTAACCGTTTTCATTTTGATGTTTCACTCTGTTTTCTCCTATAAGGATACATGTATTTGGAACTCTAAATCAAACAGGGTTTGTGCTAGCTCTTTGAAACTTGACCCAATAAAGCAGTTTCAAGTTCTATCTCTATGGCTTGTTTGCTGTTGATGTAGCCCTAAGCAGAGACTGGCAAGAATCACTTTCATGGAAAGGGGTTGCCAAGCTTATGAAAAACTACGATTTGCCTGAAATCTCAGCAAACACTTTTTCACCCAAACTTGATGATACTTTCAAGGAATGATCAGTACACCAATCCCACTTGGCTCACCAAATTTCGTACTTCTAGGTTAAACCGTTCGTTTGCAGTAACCGTTTTCATTTTGAGGTTTCACTCTGTTTTCTCCTATACGGATACATGTATTTGGAACTCTAAATCAAACACGGTTTGTGCTAGCTCTTTGTAACTTGACCCAATAAAGCAATTTCAAGTTCTATCTCTATGGTTTTTTTGCTATTGATGTAGCCCGAAGCAGAGACTGGCGAGAATCACTTTCATGGAAAGGGGTTGCCAAGCTTCCAAAAAACTACGAGTTGCCTGAAATCTCAGCAAGCACTTTTTCACCCAATTTTGATGATACTTTAACGGAATCATCAGTACACCAATCCCACTTGGCTCACCAAATTTCGTTCTTCTAGGTTAAACAGTTCGTTTGCAGTAACCGTTTTCATTTTGAGGTTTCACTCTGTTTTCTCCTATACGGATACATGTATTTGGAACTCTAAATCAAACACGGTTTGTGCTAGCTCTTTAAAACTTGACCCAATAAAGCAGTTTCAAGTTCTATCTCTATGTTTTTTTTGCTGTTGATGTAGCCCTAAGCACAGACTGGGGAGAATCAGTTTCATGGAAAGGGGTTGCCAAGCTTCCAAAAAACTATCAGTTGCCTGAAATCTCAGCAAACACTTTTTCACCCAATCTTGATGATACTTTCAGGGAAAGTTCAGTACACCAATCCCACTTGGCTCACCAAATTTCGTTCTTCTAGGTTAAACCGTTCGTTTGCAGTAACCGTTTTCATTTTGAGGTTTCACTCTGTTTTCTCCAATACGGATACATATATTTGGAACTCTAAATCAAACAAGGTTTGTGCTAGCTTTTTGAAACTTGACCCAATAAAGCAGTTTCAAGTTCTATCTCTATGGTTTGTTTGCTGTTGATGTAGCACTAAGCAGAGACTGGAAGAATCACTTTCATGGAAAGGGGTTGCCAAGCTAACAAAAAACTACGAGTTGCCTGAAATCTCAGCAAGCACTTTTTCACCCAATCTTGATGATACTTTCAGGGAATGATCAGTACACCAATCCCACTTGGCTCACCAAATTTCGTTCTTCTAGGTTAAACCGTTCGTTTGCAGTAACCGTTTTCATTTTGAGGTTTCACTCTGTTTTCTCCTATACGGATACATGTATTTGGAACTCTAAATCAAACACGGTTTGTGGTAGCTCTTTGAAACTTGACCCAATAAAGGAGTTTCAAGTTCTATCTCTATGGTTTGTTTTCTGTTGATGTAGCCCTAAGCAGAGACTGTCGAGAATCACTTTCATGGAAAGGGGTTGCCAAGCTTCCAAAAAACTACGAGTTGCCTGAAATCTCAGGAACCACTTTTTCACCCAATCTTGATGATACTTTCAGGGAATGATCAGTACACCAATCCCACTTGGCTCACCAAATTTTGTTCTTCTAGGTTAAACCGTTCGTTTGCAGTAACCGTTTTCATTTTGAGGTTTCACTCTGTTTTCTCCTATAGGGATGCATGTATTTGGAACTCTAAATCAAACACGGTTTGTGCTAGCTCTTTGAAACTGGACCCAAGAAAGCAGTTTCAAGTTCGATCTCTATGGTTTGTTTGCTGTTGATGTAGCCCTAAGCAGAGACTGGCGAGAATCACTTTCATGGAAAGGGGTTGCCAAGCTTCCAAAAAACTACGAGTTGCCTGAAATCTCAGCAACCACTTTTTCACCCAATCTTGATTATACTTTCAGGGAATGATCAGTACACTAATCCCACTTGGCTCACCAAATTTCGTTCTTCTAGGTTAAACCGTTCGTTTGCAGTAACCGTTTGCATTTTGAGGTTTCACTCTGTTTTCTCCTATACGGATACATTTATTTGGAACTCTAAATCAAACACGGTTTGTGCTAGCTCTTTGAATCTTGACCCAATAAAGCAGTTTCAAGTTCTATCTCTATGGCTTGTTTGCTGTTGATGTAGCTTTAAAAAGAGACTGGCGAGAATCACTTTCATGGAAAGGGGTTGCCAAGCTTCCAAAAAACTACGAGTTGCCTGAAATCTCAGCAAACACTTTTTCACCCAATCTTGATGGTACTTTCAGCGAATGATCAGTACACCAATCCCACTTGGCTCACCAAATTTTGTTCTTCTAGGTTAAACCGTTCGTTTGCAGTAACCGTTTTCATTTTGAGGTTTCACTCTGTTTTATCCTATACGGATACATGTATTTGGAACTCTAAATCAAACACGGTTTGTGCTAGCTTTGAAACTTGACCCAATAAAGCAGTTTCAAGTTCTATCTCTATGGTTTGTTTGCTGTTGATGTAGCCATTAACAGAGACTGGCGAGAATCACTTTCATGGAAAGGGGTTGCCAAGCTTCCAAAAAACTACGAGTTTCCTGAAATCTCAGCAAACACTTTTTCACCCAATCTTCTTGATACTTTCAGGGAATGATAAGTACACCAATCCCATTTGGCTGACAAAATTTCGTTCTTCTAGGTTAAAAGGTTCTTTTGCAGTAACCGTTTACATTTTGAGGTTTCACTCTGTTTTCTCCTATATGGATACATGGATTTGGAACTCTAAATCAAACACGGTTTGTGCTAGCTCTTTGAAACTTGACCCAATAAAGCAGTTTCAAGTTATATCTCTATGGTTTGTTTGCTGTTGATGTAGCCCTAAGCAGAGACTGGCGAGAATCACTTTCATGGAAAGGGGTTGCAAAGCTGACAAAAAACTACGAGTTTCCTGAAATCTCAGCAAGCACTTTTTGACCCAATCTTGATGATACTTTCAGGGAATGATCAGTACTCCAATCCCACTTGGCTTACCAAATTTCGTTCTTCTAGGTTAAACCTTTCGTTTGCAGTAATCGTTTTCATTTTGAGGTTTCACTCTGATTTCTCCTATACGGATACATGTATTTGGAACTCTAAATCAAACACGGTTTGTGGTAGCTCTTTGAAACATGACCCAATAAAGGAGTTTCAAGTTCTATCTCTATGGTTTGTTTGCTGTTGATGTAGCCCTAAGCAGAGACTGTCGAGAATCACTTTCATGGAAAGGGGTTGTCAAGCTTCCAAAAAACTACGAGTTGCCTGAAATCTCAGCAACCACTTTTTCACCCAATCTTGATGATACTTTCAGGGAATGATCAGTACACCAATCCCACTTGGCTCACCAAATTTTGTTCTTCTAGGTTAAACCGTTCGTTTGCAGTAACCGTTTTCATTTTGAGGTTTCACTCTGTTTTCTCCTATAGGGATGCATGTATTTGGAACTCTAAATCAAACACGGTTTGTGCTAGCTCTTTGAAACTGGACCCAATAAAGCAGTTTCAAGTTCGATCTCTATGGTTTGTTTGCTGTTGATGTAGCCCTAAGCAGAGACTGGCGAGAATCACTTTCATGGAAAGGGGTTGCCAAGCTTCCAAAAAACTACGAGTTGCCTGAAATCTCAGCAACCACTTTTTCACCCAATCTTGATTATACTTTCAGGGAATGATCAGTACACCAATCCCACTTGGCTCACCAAATTTCGTTCTTCTAGGTTAAACCGTTCGTTTGCAGTAACCGTTTTTATTTTGAGGTTTCACTCTGTTTTCTCCTATAGGGATACATGTATTTGGAACTCTAAATCAAACACGGTTTGTGCTAGCTCTTTGAAACTTGACCCAAAAAGCAGTTTGAAGTTCTATCTCTATGGTTTGTTTGCTGTTGATGTAGCCCTAAGCAGAGACTGGCGAGAATCACTTTCATGGAAAGGGGTTGCCAAGCTTCCAAAAAACTACGAGTTACCTGAAATCTCAGCAAACACTTTTTCAACCAATCTTGATGATACTTTCAGGGAATGATCAGTACACCAATCCCACTTGGCTCACCAAATTTCGTTCTTCTAGGTTAAACCGTTCGTTTGCAGTAACCGTTTTTATTTTGAGGTTTCACTCTGTTTTCTCCTATAGGGATACATGTATTTGGAACTCTAAATCAAACATGGTTTCTGCTAGCTCTTGAAACTTGACCAATAAAGCAGTTTCAAGTTCTGTCTCTATGGTTTGTTTGCTGTTGATGTAGCCCTAAGTAGAGACTGGCGAGAATCACTTTCATGGAAAGGGGTTGCCAAGCTTCCAAAAAACTACGAGTTTCCTGAAATCTCAGCAAACACTTTTTCACCCAAACTTGATGATACTTTCAGGGAATGATCAGTACACCAATCCCACTTGGCTCACCAAATTTCGTTCTTCTAGGTTAAACCGTTCGTTTGCAGTAACCGTTTTCATTTTGATGTTTCACTCTGTTTTCTCCTATAAGGATACATGTATTTGGAACTCTAAATCAAACAGGGTTTGTGCTAGCTCTTTGAAACTTGACCCAATAAAGCAGTTTCAAGTTCTATCTCTATGGCTTGTTTGCTGTTGATGTAGCCCTAAGCAGAGACTGGCAAGAATCACTTTCATGGAAAGGGGTTGCCAAGCTTATGAAAAACTACGATTTGCCTGAAATCTCAGCAAACACTTTTTCACCCAAACTTGATGATACTTTCAAGGAATGATCAGTACACCAATCCCACTTGGCTCACCAAATTTCGTACTTCTAGGTTAAACCGTTCGTTTGCAGTAACCGTTTTCATTTTGAGGTTTCACTCTGTTTTCTCCTATACGGATACATGTATTTGGAACTCTAAATCAAACACGGTTTGTGCTAGCTCTTTGTAACTTGACCCAATAAAGCAATTTCAAGTTCTATCTCTATGGTTTTTTTGCTATTGATGTAGCCCGAAGCAGAGACTGGCGAGAATCACTTTCATGGAAAGGGGTTGCCAAGCTTCCAAAAAACTACGAGTTGCCTGAAATCTCAGCAAGCACTTTTTCACCCAATTTTGATGATACTTTAACGGAATCATCAGTACACCAATCCCACTTGGCTCACCAAATTTCGTTCTTCTAGGTTAAACAGTTCGTTTGCAGTAACCGTTTTCATTTTGAGGTTTCACTCTGTTTTCTCCTATACGGATACATGTATTTGGAACTCTAAATCAAACACGGTTTGTGCTAGCTCTTTAAAACTTGACCCAATAAAGCAGTTTCAAGTTCTATCTCTATGTTTTTTTTGCTGTTGATGTAGCCCTAAGCACAGACTGGGGAGAATCAGTTTCATGGAAAGGGGTTGCCAAGCTTCCAAAAAACTATCAGTTGCCTGAAATCTCAGCAAACACTTTTTCACCCAATCTTGATGATACTTTCAGGGAAAGTTCAGTACACCAATCCCACTTGGCTCACCAAATTTCGTTCTTCTAGGTTAAACCGTTCGTTTGCAGTAACCGTTTTCATTTTGAGGTTTCACTCTGTTTTCTCCAATACGGATACATATATTTGGAACTCTAAATCAAACAAGGTTTGTGCTAGCTTTTTGAAACTTGACCCAATAAAGCAGTTTCAAGTTCTATCTCTATGGTTTGTTTGCTGTTGATGTAGCACTAAGCAGAGACTGGAAGAATCACTTTCATGGAAAGGGGTTGCCAAGCTAACAAAAAACTACGAGTTGCCTGAAATCTCAGCAAGCACTTTTTCACCCAATCTTGATGATACTTTCAGGGAATGATCAGTACACCAATCCCACTTGGCTCACCAAATTTCGTTCTTCTAGGTTAAACCGTTCGTTTGCAGTAACCGTTTTCATTTTGAGGTTTCACTCTGTTTTCTCCTATACGGATACATGTATTTGGAACTCTAAATCAAACACGGTTTGTGGTAGCTCTTTGAAACTTGACCCAATAAAGGAGTTTCAAGTTCTATCTCTATGGTTTGTTTTCTGTTGATGTAGCCCTAAGCAGAGACTGTCGAGAATCACTTTCATGGAAAGGGGTTGCCAAGCTTCCAAAAAACTACGAGTTGCCTGAAATCTCAGGAACCACTTTTTCACCCAATCTTGATGATACTTTCAGGGAATGATCAGTACACCAATCCCACTTGGCTCACCAAATTTTGTTCTTCTAGGTTAAACCGTTCGTTTGCAGTAACCGTTTTCATTTTGAGGTTTCACTCTGTTTTCTCCTATAGGGATGCATGTATTTGGAACTCTAAATCAAACACGGTTTGTGCTAGCTCTTTGAAACTGGACCCAAGAAAGCAGTTTCAAGTTCGATCTCTATGGTTTGTTTGCTGTTGATGTAGCCCTAAGCAGAGACTGGCGAGAATCACTTTCATGGAAAGGGGTTGCCAAGCTTCCAAAAAACTACGAGTTGCCTGAAATCTCAGCAACCACTTTTTCACCCAATCTTGATTATACTTTCAGGGAATGATCAGTACACTAATCCCACTTGGCTCACCAAATTTCGTTCTTCTAGGTTAAACCGTTCGTTTGCAGTAACCGTTTGCATTTTGAGGTTTCACTCTGTTTTCTCCTATACGGATACATTTATTTGGAACTCTAAATCAAACACGGTTTGTGCTAGCTCTTTGAATCTTGACCCAATAAAGCAGTTTCAAGTTCTATCTCTATGGCTTGTTTGCTGTTGATGTAGCTTTAAAAAGAGACTGGCGAGAATCACTTTCATGGAAAGGGGTTGCCAAGCTTCCAAAAAACTACGAGTTGCCTGAAATCTCAGCAAACACTTTTTCACCCAATCTTGATGGTACTTTCAGCGAATGATCAGTACACCAATCCCACTTGGCTCACCAAATTTTGTTCTTCTAGGTTAAACCGTTCGTTTGCAGTAACCGTTTTCATTTTGAGGTTTCACTCTGTTTTATCCTATACGGATACATGTATTTGGAACTCTAAATCAAACACGGTTTGTGCTAGCTTTGAAACTTGACCCAATAAAGCAGTTTCAAGTTCTATCTCTATGGTTTGTTTGCTGTTGATGTAGCCATTAACAGAGACTGGCGAGAATCACTTTCATGGAAAGGGGTTGCCAAGCTTCCAAAAAACTACGAGTTTCCTGAAATCTCAGCAAACACTTTTTCACCCAATCTTCTTGATACTTTCAGGGAATGATAAGTACACCAATCCCATTTGGCTGACAAAATTTCGTTCTTCTAGGTTAAAAGGTTCTTTTGCAGTAACCGTTTACATTTTGAGGTTTCACTCTGTTTTCTCCTATATGGATACATGGATTTGGAACTCTAAATCAAACACGGTTTGTGCTAGCTCTTTGAAACTTGACCCAATAAAGCAGTTTCAAGTTATATCTCTATGGTTTGTTTGCTGTTGATGTAGCCCTAAGCAGAGACTGGCGAGAATCACTTTCATGGAAAGGGGTTGCAAAGCTGACAAAAAACTACGAGTTTCCTGAAATCTCAGCAAGCACTTTTTGACCCAATCTTGATGATACTTTCAGGGAATGATCAGTACTCCAATCCCACTTGGCTTACCAAATTTCGTTCTTCTAGGTTAAACCTTTCGTTTGCAGTAATCGTTTTCATTTTGAGGTTTCACTCTGATTTCTCCTATACGGATACATGTATTTGGAACTCTAAATCAAACACGGTTTGTGGTAGCTCTTTGAAACATGACCCAATAAAGGAGTTTCAAGTTCTATCTCTATGGTTTGTTTGCTGTTGATGTAGCCCTAAGCAGAGACTGTCGAGAATCACTTTCATGGAAAGGGGTTGTCAAGCTTCCAAAAAACTACGAGTTGCCTGAAATCTCAGCAACCACTTTTTCACCCAATCTTGATGATACTTTCAGGGAATGATCAGTACACCAATCCCACTTGGCTCACCAAATTTTGTTCTTCTAGGTTAAACCGTTCGTTTGCAGTAACCGTTTTCATTTTGAGGTTTCACTCTGTTTTCTCCTATAGGGATGCATGTATTTGGAACTCTAAATCAAACACGGTTTGTGCTAGCTCTTTGAAACTGGACCCAATAAAGCAGTTTCAAGTTCGATCTCTATGGTTTGTTTGCTGTTGATGTAGCCCTAAGCAGAGACTGGCGAGAATCACTTTCATGGAAAGGGGTTGCCAAGCTTCCAAAAAACTACGAGTTGCCTGAAATCTCAGCAACCACTTTTTCACCCAATCTTGATTATACTTTCAGGGAATGATCAGTACACCAATCCCACTTGGCTCACCAAATTTCGTTCTTCTAGGTTAAACCGTTCGTTTGCAGTAACCGTTTACATTTTGAGGTTTCACTCTGTTTTCTCCTATACGGATACATTTATTTGGAACTCTAAATCAAACACGGTTTGTGCTAGCTCTTTGAATCTTGACCCAATAAAGCAGTTTCAAGTTCTATCTCTATGGTTTGTTTGCTGTTGATGTAGCTTTAAGCAGAGACTGGCGAGAATCACTTTCATGGAAAGGGGTTGCCAAGCTTCCAAAAAACTACGAGTTGCCTGAAATCTCAGCAAACACTTTTTCACCCAATCTTGATGGTACTTTCAGGGAATGATCAGTACACCAATCCCACTTGGCTCACCAAATTTTGTTCTTCTAGGTTAAACCGTTCGTTTGCAGTAACCGTTTTCATTTTGAGGTTTCACTCTGTTTTCTCCTATACGGATACATGTATTTGGAACTCTAAATCAAACACGGTTTGTGCTAGCTTTGAAACTTGACCCAATAAAGCAGTTTCAAGTTCTATCTCTATGGTTTGTTTGCTGTTGATGTAGCCATTAACAGAGACTGGCGAGAATCACTTTCATGGAAAGGGGTTGCCAAGCTTCCAAAAAACTACGAGTTTCCTGAAATCTCAGCAAACACTTTTTCACCCAATCTTCTTGATACTTTCAGGGAATGATCAGTACACCAATCCCATTTGGCTGACCAAATTTCGTTCTTCTAGGTTAAAACGTTCGTTTGCAGTAACCGTTTACATTTTGAGGTTTCACTCTGTTTTCTCCTATATGGATACATGGATTTGGAACTCTAAATCAAACACGGTTTGTGCTAGCTCTTTGAAACTTGACCCAAAAAGCAGTTTCAAGTTCTATATCTATGGTTTGTTTGCTGTTGATGTAGCCCTCAGCAAAGACTTGCGAGAATCACTTTCTTGGAAAGGGGTTGCCAAGCTTCCAAAAAACTACGAGTTTCCTGAAATCTCAGCAAACACTTTTGCACCCAATCTTGATGATACTTTCAGGGAATGATCAGTACACCAATCCCACTTGGCTCAGCAAATTTCGTTCTTCTAGGTTAATCCGTTCGTTTGCAGTAACCGTTTTCATTTGGAGGTTTCACTCTGTTATCTCCTATACAGATATATGTATTTGGAACTCTAAATCAAACACGGTTTGTGCTAGCTCTTTGAAACTTGACCCAATAAAGCAGTTTCAAATTCTATCTCTATGGTTTGTTTGCTGTTGATGTAGCCCTTATCAGAGACTGGCGAGAATCACTTTCATGGAAAGGGGTTGCCAAGCTTCCAAAAAACTAAGAGTTTCCTGAAATCTCAGCAAGCACTTTTTCACCCAATCTTGATGATAATTTCAGGGAATGATCAGTACACCAATCCCACTTGGCTCACCAAATTTCGTTCTTCTAGGTTAAACCGTTGGTTTGCAGTAACCGTTTTCATTTTGAGGTTTCACTCTGTTTTCTCCTATACGGATACATGTATTTGGAACTCTAAATCAAACACGGTTTGTGCTAGCTCTTTGTAACTTGACCCAATAAAGCAATTTCAAGTTCTATCTCTATGGTTTTTTTGCTATTGATGTAGCCCGAAGCAGAGACTGGCGAGAATCACTTTCATGGAAAGGGGTTGCCAAGCTTCCAAAAAACTACGAGTTGCCTGAAATCTCAGCAAGCACTTTTTCACCCAATTTTGATGATACTTTAACGGAATCATCAGTACACCAATCCCACTTGGCTCACCAAATTTCGTTCTTCTAGGTTAAACAGTTCGTTTGCAGTAACCGTTTTCATTTTGAGGTTTCACTCTGTTTTCTCCTATACGGATACATGTATTTGGAACACTAAATCAAACACGGTTTGTGCTAGCTCTTTAAAACTTGACCCAATAAAGCAGTTTCAAGTTCTATCTCTATGTTTTTTTTGCTGTTGATGTAGCCCTAAGCACAGACTGGCGAGAATCAGTTTCATGGAAAGGGGTTGCCAAGCTTCCAAAAAACTACCAGTTGCCTGAAATCTCAGCAAACACTTTTTCACCCAATCTTGATGATACTTTCAGGGAAAGTTCAGTACACCAATCCCACTTGGCTCACCAAATTTCGTTCTTCTAGGTTAAACCGATCGTTTGCAGTAACCGTTTTCATTTTGAGGTTTCACTCTGTTTTCTCCAATACGGATACATATATTTGGAACTCTAAATCAAACAAGGTTTGTGCTAGCTTTTTGAAACTTGACCCAATAAAGCAGTTTCAAGTTCTATCTCTATGGTTTGTTTGCTGTTGATGTAGCACTAAGCAGAGACTGGAAGAATCACTTTCATGGAAAGTGGTTGCCAAGCTAACAAAAAACTACGAGTTGCTTGAAATCTCAGCAAGCACTTTTTCACCCAATCTTGATGATACTTTCAGGGAATGATCAGTACACCAATCCCACTTGGCTCACCAAATTTTGTTCTTCTAGGTTAAACCGTTCGTTTGCAGTAACCGTTTTCATTTTGAGGTTTCACTCTGTTTTCTCCTATACGGATACATGTATTTGGAACTCTAAATCAAACACGGTTTGTGCTAGCTCTTTGAAACTTGACCCAATAAAGCAGTTTCAAGTTCTATCTCTATGGTTTGTTTGCTGTTGATGTAGTCCTAAGCAGAGACGGGCGAGAATCACTTTCATGGAAAGGGGTTGCCAAGCTTCCAAAAAACTACGAGTTGCCTGAAATCTCAGCTAACACTTTTTCACCCATCTTGATGATACTTTCAGGGAATGATCAATACACCAATCCCACTTGGCTCACCAAATTTCGTTCTTCTAGGTTAAACCGTTCGTTTGCAGTAACCGTTTTCATTTTGAGGTTTCACTCTGTTTTCTCCTATACGGATACATGTATTTGGAACTCTAAATCAAACACGGTTTGTGCTAGCTCTTGGAACCTTGACCCAATAAAGCAGTTTCAAGTTCTATCTCTATGGTTTGTTTGCTGTTGATGTAGCCCTAAGCAGAGACTGGCGAGAATCACTTCCATGGAAAGGGTTTGCCAAGCCTCCAAAAAACTACGAGTTGCCTGAAATCTCAGCAAACACTTTTTCACCCAATCTTGATGATACTTTCAGGGAATGATCAGTACACCAATCCCACTTGGCTCACCAAATTTCGTTCTTCTAGTTTAAACCGTTCGTTTGCAGTAACCGTTTTCATTTTCAGGTTTCACTCTGTTTTCTCCTATATGGATACATGTATTTGGAACTCTAAATCAAACACGGTTTGTGCTAGCTTTTTGAAACTTGACCCTATAAAGCAGTTTCAAGTTCTATCTCAGTGGTTTGTTGCTGTTGATGTAGCCCTAAGCAGAGACTGGCGAGAATCACTTTCATGGAAAGGGGTTGCCAAGCTTCCAAAAAACTACGAGTTGCCTGAAATCTCAGCAAACACTTTTTCACCCAATCGTGATGATACTTTCAGGGAATGATCAGTACACCAATCCCACTTGGCTCACCAAATTTCGTTCTTCTAGGTGAAACCGTTCGTTTGCAGTAACCGTTTTCATTTTGAGGTTTCACTCTGTTTTCTCCTATACGGATACATGTATTTGGAACTCTAAATCAAACACGGTTTTTGCTAGCTTTTTGAAACTTGACCCAATAAAGCAGTTTCAAGTTCTATCTCTATGGTTTGTTTGCTGTTGATGTACCCTAAGCAGAGACTGGCGAGAAACATTTTCATGGAAAGGGGTTGCCAAGCTTCCAAAAAACTACGAGTTTCCTGAAATCTCAGCAAACACTTTTTCACCCAATCTTGATGATACTTTCAGGAAATGATCAGTACACCAATCCAACTTGGCTCACCAAATTTCGTTCTTCTAGGTTAAACCGTTCGTTTGCAGTAACCGTTTTCATTTTGAGGTTTCACTCTGTTTTCTCCTATACGGATACATGTATTTGGAACTCTAAATCAAACACGGTTTGTGCTAGCTCTTTGATACTTGACCCAATAAAGCAGTTTCAAGTTCTATCTCAGTGGTTTGTTTTCTGTTGATGTAGCCCTAAGCAGAGACTGGCGAGAATCACTTTCATGGAAAGGGGTTGCCAAGCTTCCAAAAACTACGAGTTGCCTGAAATCTCAGCAAACACTTTTTCACCCAATCGTGATGATACTTTCAGGGAATGATCAGTACACCAATCCCATTTGGCTCACCAAATTTTGTTCTTCTAGGTTAAACCGTTCGTTTGCAGTAACCGTTTTCATTTTGAGGTTTCACTCTGTTTTCTCCTATATGGATACATGTATTTGGAACTCTAAATAAAACACGGTTTGTGCTAGCTCTTTGAAACTTGACCCAATAAAGCAGTTTCAAGTTCTATCTCTATGGTTTGTTTGCTGTTGATGTAGCCCTAAGTAGAGACTGGCGAGAATCACTTTCATTGAAAGGGGTTGCCAAGCTTCCAAAAAACTACGAGTTGACTGAAATCTCAGCAACCACTTTTTTACCCAATCTTGATGATACTTTCAGGGAAGGATCAGTACACCAATCACACTTGGCTAACCAAATTTCGTTTTTCTAGGTTAAACCGTTCGTTTGCAGTAACCGTTTTCATTTTGAGGTTTCACTCTGTTTTCTCCTATACAGATACATGTATTTGGATCTCTAAATCAAACACGGTTTGTGCTAGCTCTTGGAAAGGTGACCCAATAAAGCAGTTTCAAGTTCTATCTCTATGGTTTGTTTGCTGTTGATGTAGCCCTAAGCAGAGACTGTCGAGAATCCCTTTCATGGAAAGGGGTTGCCAAGCTTCCAAAAAATTACCAGTTGCCTGAAGTCTCAGCAAACACTTTTTCACCCAATCGTGATCATACTCTCAGGGAATGATCAGTACACCTATCCCACTTGGCTCACCAAATTTCGTTCTTCTAGGTTAAACCGTTTGTTTGCAGTAACCGTTTTCATTTTGAGGTTTCACTCTCTTTTCTCCTATAAGGATACATGTATTTGGAACTCTAAATCAAACACGGTTTGTGCTAGCTCTTTTAAACTTGACCCAATAAAGCAGTTTCAAGTTCTATCTCTATGGTTTGTTTGCTGTTGATGTAGCCCTAAGCAGAGACTGGCGAGAATCACTTTCATGGAAAGGGGTTGCCAAGATTCCAAAAACTACGAGTTGCCTGAAATCTCAGCAAACACTTTTTCACCCATCTTGATGATACTTTCAGGGAATGATCAGTACACCAATCCCACTTGGCTCACCAAATTTCGTTCTTCTAGGTTAAACCGTTCGTTTGCAGTAACCGTCATCATTTTGAGGTTTCACTGTGTTTTCTCCTATACGGATACATGTATTTGGAACTCTAAATCAAACACGGTTTTTGCTAGCTCTTTGAAAGTTGACCCAATAAAGCAGTTTCAAGTTCTATCTCTATGGTTTGTTTTCTGTTGATGTATCCCTAAGCAGAGAGTGGCGAGAATCACTTTCATGGAAAGGGGTTGCCAAGCTTCCAAAAACTACGAGTTGCCTGAAATCTCAGCAAACACTTTTTCACCCAATCGTGTTGATACTTTCAGTGAATGATCAGTACACCAATCCCACTTGGCTCACCAAATTTCGTTCTTCTAGGTTAAACCGTTCGTTTGCAGTAACCGTTTTCATTTTGAGGTTTCACTCTGTTTTCTCCTATACTGATACATGTATTTGGAACTCTAAATCAAACACGGTTTGTGCTAGCTCTTTGAAACTTGACCCAATAAAGCAGTTTCAAGTTCTAACTCAGTGGTTTGTTTGCTGTTGATGTAGCCCTAAGCAGAGACTGGCGAGAATCACTTTCATGGAAAGGGGTTGCCAAGCTTCCAAAAACTACGAGTTGCCTGAAATCTCAGCAAACACTTTTTCACCCAATCGTGATGATACTTTCAGGGAATGATCAGTACACCAATCCCACTTGGTTCACCAAATTTCGTTCTTCTAGGTTAAACCGTTCGTTTGCAGTAACCGTTTTCATTTTGAGGTTTCACTCTGTTTTCTCCTATACGGATACATGTATTTGGAACTCTAAATCAAACCCGGTTTGTGCTAGCTCTTGGAAACTTGACCCAATAAAGCAGTTTCAAGTTCTATCTCTATAGTTTGTTTGCTGTTGATATAGTCCTAAGCAGAGACTGGCGAGAATCACTTTCATGGAAAGGGGTTGCCAAACTTCCAAAAACTACGAGTTGCCTGAAATCTCAGCAAACACTTTTTCACCCAATCGTGATGATACTTTCAGGGAATGATCAGTACACCAATCCCACTTGGTTCACCAAATTTCGTTCTTCTAGGTTAAACCGTTCGTTTGCAGTAACCGTTTTCATTTTGAGGTTTCACTCTGTATTCTCCTATACGGATACATGTATTTCGAACTCTAATTCTAACACGGTTTCTACTAGCTCTTTGAAACTTGACCCAATAAAGCAGTTTCAAGTTCTATCTTTGTGGTTTGTTTGCTGTTGATGTAGCCCTAAGCAGAGACTGGCGAGAATCACTTTTATGAAAAGGGGTTGCCAAGCTTCCAAAAACTACGAGTTCCCTGAAATCTCAGTAAACACTTTTTCACCCAATCTTGATGATACTTTCAGGGAATGATCAGTACACCAATCCCACTTGGCTCACCAAATTTTGTTCTTCTAGGTTAAACCGTTCGTTTGCACTAACCGTTTTCATTTTGAGGTTTCACTCTGTTTTCTCCTATACGGATACATGTATTTGGAACTCTAAATCAAACACGGTTTGTGTTAGATCTTTGAAACTTGACCCAATAAAGCAGTTTCAAGTTCTATCTCTATGGTTTGTTTGCTGTTGATGTAGTCCTAAGCAGAGACTGGCGAGAATCACTTTCATGGAAAGGGGTTGCCAAGCTTCCAAAAAACTACTAGTTGCCTGAAATCTCAGCAACCACTTTTTCACCCAATCTTGATGATACTTTCAGGGCATTATCAGTACACCAATCCCACTTGGCTCACCAAATTTTGTTCTTCGAGGTTAAACCGTTCGTTTGCAGTAACCGTTTTCATTTTGAGGTTTCACTCTGTTTTCTCCTATACGGATACATGTATTTGGAACTCTAAATCAAACACGGTTTGTGCTAGCTCTTTGAAACTTGACCCAATAAAGCAGTTTCAAGTTCTATCTCTATGGTTTGTTTGCTGTTGATGTAGTCCTAAAGAGAGACTGGCCAGAATCACTTTCATGGAAAGGGGTTGCCAAGCTTCCAAAAAACTACGAGTTGTCTGAAATCTCAGCAACCACTTTTTCACCCAATCTTGATGATACTTTCAGGGAATTATCAGTACACCAATCCCACTTGGCTCACCAAATTTTGTTCTTCGAGGATAAACCGTTTGTTTGCAGTAACCGTTTTCATTTTGAGGTTTCACTCTGTTTTCTCCTATACGGATACATGTATTTGGAACTCTAAATCAAACACGGTTTTTGCTAGCTCTTTGAAAGTTGACCCAATAAAGCAGTTTCAAGTTCTATCTCTATGGTTTGTTTTCTGTTGATGTAGCCCTAAGCAGAGAGTGGCGAGAATCACTTTCATGGAAAGGGTTGCCAAGCTTCCAAAAACTACGAGTTCCCTGAAATCTCAGCAAACACTTTTTCACCCAATCGTGATGATACTTTCAGTGAATGATCAGTACACCAATCCCACTTGGCTCACCAAATTTCGTTCTTCTAGGTTAAACCGTTCGTTTGCAGTAACCGTTTTCATTTTGAGGTTTCACTCTGTTTTCTCCTATACTGATACATGTATTTGGAACTCTAAATCAAACACGGTTTGTGCTAGCTCTTTGAAACTTGACCCAATAAAGCAGTTTCAAGTTCTAACTCAGTGGTTTGTTTGCTGTTGATGTAGCCCTAAGCAGAGACTGGCGAGAATCACTTTCATGGAAAGGGGTTGCCAAGCTTCCAAAAACTACGAGTTGACTGAAATCTCAGCAACCACTTTTTCACCCAATCGTGATGATACTTTCAGGGAATGATCAGTACACCAATCCCACTTGGTTCACCAAATTTCGTTCTTCTAGGTTAAACCGTTCGTTTGCAGTAACCGTTTTCATTTTGACGTTTCACTCTGTTTTCTCCTATACGGATACATGTATTTGGAACTCTAAATAAAACACGGTTTGTGATAGCTCTTTGAAACTTTACCCAATAAAGCAATTTCAAGTTCTATCTCTATGGTTTGTTTGCTGTTGATGTAGCCCTAAGCAGAGACTGGCGAGAATCACTTTCATGGAAAGGGGTTGCCAAGCTTCCAAAAAACTACGAGTTGCCTGAAATCTCAGCAAACACTTTTTCACCCAATCTTGATGATACTTTCAGGGAATGATCAGTACACCAATCCCACTTGGTTCACCAAATTTCGTTCTTCTAGGTTAAACCGTTCGTTTGCAGTAACCGTTTTCATTTTGAGGTTTCACTCTGTTTTCTCCTATACGGATACATGTATTTGGAACTCTAAATAAAACACGGTTTGTGCTAGCTCCTTGAAACTTGACCCAATAAAGCAGTTTCAAGTTCTATCTCTATGGTTTGTTTGCTGTTGATGTAGTCCTAAGCAGAGACTGGCGAGAATCACTTTCATGGAAAGGTGTTGCCAAGCTTCCAAAAAACTACGAGTTGCCTGAAATCTCAGCAACCACTTTTTCACCCAATCTTGATGATACTTTCAGGGAATTATCAGTACACCAATCCCACTTGGCTCACCAAATTTTGTTCTTCGAGGTTAAACCGTTCGTTTGCAATAACCGTTTTCATTTTGAAGTTTCACTCTGTTTTCTCCTATACGGATACATGTATTTGGAACTCTAAATCAAACACGGTTTTTGCTAGCTCTTTGAAAGTTGACCCAATAAAGCAGTTTCAAGTTCTATCTCTATGGTTTGTTTTCTGTTGATGTAGCCCTAAGCAGAGAGTGGCGAGAATCACTTTCATGGAAAGGGTTGCCAAGCTTCCAAAAACTACGAGTTGCCTGAAATCTCAGCAAACACTTTTTCACCCAATCGTGATGATACTTTCAGTGAATGATCAGTACACCAATCCCACTTGGCTCACCAAATTTCGTTCTTCTAGGTTAAACCGTTCGTTTGCAGTAACCGTTTTCATTTTGAGGTTTCACTCTGTTTTCTCCTATACTGATACATGTATTTGGAACTCTAAATCAAACACGGTTTGTGCTAGCTCTTTGAAACTTGACCCAATAAAGCAGTTTCAAGTTCTAACTCAGTGGTTTGTTTGCTGTTGATGTAGCCCTATGCAGAGACTGGCGAGAATCACTTTCATGGAAAGGGGTTGCCAAGCTTCCAAAAACTACGAGTTGCCTGAAATCTCAGCAAACACTTTTTCACCCAATCGTGATGATACTTTCAGGGAATGATCAGTACACCAATCCCACTTGGTTCACCAAATTTCGTTCTTCTAGGTTAAACCGTTCGTTTGCAGTAACCGTTTTCATTTTGAGGTTTCACTCTGTATTCTCCTATACGGATACATGTATTTCGAACTCTAATTCTAACACGGTTTCTACTAGCTCTTTGAAACTTGACCCAATAAAGCAGTTTCAAGTTCTATCTTTATGGTTTGTTTGCTGTTGATGTAGCCCTAAGCAGAGACTGGCGAGAATCACTTTTATGAAAAGGGGTTGCCAAGCTTCCAAAAACTACGAGTTGCCTGAAATCTCAGTAAACACTTTTTCACCCAATCTTGATGATACTTTCAGGGAATGATCAGTACACCAATCCCACTTGGCTCACCAAATTTCGTTCTTCTAGGTTAAACCGTTCATTTGCACTAACCGTTTTCATTTTGAGGTTTCACTCTGTATTCTCCTATACGGATACATGTATTTGGAACTCTAAATCAAACACGGTTTGTGTTAGATCTTTGAAACTTGACCCAATAAAGCAGTTTCAAGTTCTATCTCTATGGTTTGTTTGCTGTTGATGTAGTCCTAAGGAGAGAATTGCGAGAATCACTTTCATGGAAAGGGGTTGCCAAGCTTCCAAAAAACTACGAGTTGCCTGAAATCTCAGCAACCACTTTTTCACCCAATCTTGATGATACTTTCAGGGAATTATCAGTACACCAATCCCACTTGGCTCACCAAATTTTGTTCTTCGAGGTTAAACCGTTCGTTTGCAATAACCGTTTTCATTTTGAAGTTTCACTCTGTTTTCTCCTATACGGATACATGTATTTGGAACTCTAAATCAAACACGGTTTGTGCTAGCTCATTGAAACCTAACCCAATAAAGCAGTTTCAAGTTCTATCTCTATGGTTTGTTTGCTGTTGATGTAGCCCTTAGTAGAGACTGGCGAGAATCACTTTCATTGAAAGGGGTTGCCAAGCTTCTAAAAAACTACGAGTTGACTGAAATCTCAGCAACCACTTTTTCACCCAATCTTGATGATACTTTCAGGGAATGATCAGTACACCAATCCCACTTGGCTCACCAAATTTCGTTCTTCTAAGTTAAACCGTTCGTTTGCTGTAACCGTTTTCATTTTGAGGTTTCACTCTGTTTTCTCCTATACGGATACATGTATTTGGAACTCTAAATCAAACACGGTTTGTGCTAGCTTTTTGAAACTTGACCCAATAAAGCAGTTTCAAGTTCTATCTCTATGGTTTGTTTGCTGTTGATGTAGCCCAAAGCAGAGACTGGCGAGAATCACCTTCATGGAAAGGGGTTGCCAAGCTTCCAAAAAACTACGAGTTGCCTGAAATCTCAGCAAACACTTTTTCACCCATCTTGATGATACTTTCAGGGAATGATCAGTACACCAATCCCACTTGGCTCACCAAATTTCGTTCTTCTAGGTTAAACCGTTCGTTTGCAGTAACCGTTATCATTTTGAGGTTTCACTCTGTTTTCTCCTATACGGATACATGTATTTGGAACTCTAAATCAAACACGGTTTTTGCTAGCTCTTTGAAAGTTGACCCAATAAAGCAGTTTCAAGTTCTATCTCTATGGTTTGTTTTCTGTTGATGTAGCCCTAAGCAGAGAGTGGCGAGAATCACTTTCATGGAAAGGGGTTGCCAAGCTTCCAAAAACTACGAGTTGCCTGAAATCTCAGCAAACACTTTTTCACCCAATCGTGATGATACTTTCAGGGAATGATCAGTACACCAATCCCACTTGGTTCACCAAATTTCGTTCTTCTAGGTTAAACCATTCGTTTGCAGTAACCGTTTTCATTTTGAGGTTTCACTCTGTTTTCTCCTATACGGATACATGTATTTGGAACTCTAAATCAAACCCGGTTTGTGCTAGCTCTTGGAAACTTGACCCAATAAAGCAGTTTCAAGTTCTATCTCTATAGTTTGTTTGCTGTTGATATAGTCCTAAGCAGAGACTGGCGAGAATCACTTTCATGGAAAGGGGTTGCCAAGCTTCCAAAAACTACGAGTTGCCTGAAATCTCAGCAAACACTTTTTCACCCAATCGTGATGATACTTTCAGGGAATGATCAGTACACTAATCCCACTTGGTTCACCAAATTTCGTTCTTCTAGGTTAAACCGTTCGTTTGCAGTAACCGTTTTCATTTTGAGGTTTCACTCTGTATTCTCCTATACGGATACATGTATTTCGAACTCTAATTCTAACACGGTTTCTACTAGCTCTTTGAAACTTGACCCAATAAAGCAGTTTCAAGTTCTATCTTTATGGTTTGTTTGCTGTTGATGTAGCCCTAAGCAGAGACTGGCGAGAATCACTTTTATGAAAAGGGGTTGCCAAGCTTCCAAAAACTACGAGTTGCCTGAAATCTCAGTAAACACTTTTTCACCCAATCTTGATGATACTTTCAGGGAATGATCAGTACACCAATCCCACTTGGCTCACCAAATTTCGTTCTTCTAGGTTAAACCGTTCGTTTGCACTAACCGTTTTCATTTTGAGGTTTCACTCTGTTTTCTACTATACGGATACATGTATTTGGAACTCTAAATCAAACACGGTTTGTGTTAGATCTTTGAAACTTGACCCAATAAAGCAGTTTCAAGTTCTATCTCTATAGTTTGTTTGCTGTTGATGTAGTCCTAAGCAGAGACTGGCGAGAATCACTTTCATGGAAAGGGGTTGCCAAGCTTCCAAAAAACTACTAGTTGCCTGAAATCTCAGCAACCACTTTTCACCCAATCTTGATGATACTTTCAGGGAATTATCAGTACACCAATCCCACTTGGCTCACCAAATTTTGTTCTTCGAGGATAAACCGTTCGTTTGCAGTAACCGTTTACATTTTGAGGTTTCACTCTGTTTTCTCCTATACGGATACATGTATTTGGAACTCTAAATCAAACACGGTTTTTGCTAGCTCTTTGAAAGTTGACCCAATAAAGCAGTTTCAAGTTCTATCTCTATGGTTTGTTTTCTGTTGATGTAGCCCTAAGCAGAGGGTGGCGAGAATCACTTTCATGGAAAGGGTTGCCAAGCTTCCAAAAACTACGAGTTTCCTGAAATCTCAGCAAACACTTTTTCACCCAATCGTGATGATACTTTCAGTGAATGATCAGTACACCAATCCCACTTGGCTCACCAAATTTCGTTCTTCTAGGTTAAACCGTTCGTTTGCAGTAACCGTTTTCATTTTGAGGTTTCACTCTGTTTTCTCCTATACTGATACATGTATTTGGAACTCTAAATCAAACACGGTTTGTGCTAGCTCTTTGAAACTTGACCCAATAAAGCAGTTTCAAGTTCTAACTCAGTGGTTTGTTTGCTGTTGATGTAGCCCTAAGCAGAGACTGGCGAGAATCACTTTCATGGAAAGGGGTTGCCAAGCTTCCAAAAACTACGAGTTGCCTGAAATCTCAGCAAACACTTTTTCACCCAATCGTGATGATACTTTCAGGGAATGATCAGTACACCAATCCCACTTGGTTCACCAAATTTCGTTCTTCTAGGTTAAACCGTTCGTTTGCAGTAACCGTTTTCATTTTGACGTTTCACTCTGTTTTCTCCTATACGGATACATGTATTTGGAACTCTAAATAAAACACGGTTTGTGATAGCTCTTTGAAACTTGACCCAATAAAGCAATTTCAAGTTCTATCTCTATGGTTTGTTTGCTGTTGATGTAGCCCTAAGCAGAGACTGGCGAGAATCACTTTCATGGAAAGGGGTTGCCAAGCTTCCAAAAAACTACGAGTTGCCTGAAATCTCAGCAAACACTTTTTCACCCAATCTTGATGATACTTTCAGGGAATGATCAGTACACCAATCCCACTTGGTTCACCAAATTTCGTTCTTCTAGGTTAAACCGTTCGTTTGCAGTAACCGTTTTCATTTTGAGGTTTCACTCTGTTTTCTCCTATACGGATACATGTATTTGGAACTCTAAATAAAACACGGTTTGTGCTAGCTCTTTGAAACTTGACCCAATAAAGCAGTTTCAAGTTCTATCTCTATGGTTTGTTTGCTGTTGATGTAGTCCTAAGCAGAGACTGGCGAGAATCACTTTCATGGAAAGGGGTTGCCAAGCTTCCAAAAAACTACGAGTTTCCTGAAATCTCAGCAACCACTTTTTCACCCAATCGTGATGATACTCTCAGGGAATGATCAGTACACCTATCCCACTTGGCTCACCAAATTTCGTTCTTCTAGGTTAAACCGTTCGTTTGCAGTAACCGTTTTCATTTTGAGGTTTCACTCTGTTTTCTCCTATACGGATACATGTATTTGGAACTCTAAATCAAACACGGTTTGTGCTAGCTCTTTGAAACTTGACCCAATAAAGCAGTTTCAAGTTCGATCTCTATGGTTTGTTTGCTGTTGATGTAGTCCTAAGGAGAGAATTGCGAGAATCACTTTCATGGAAAGGGGTTGCCAAGCTTCCAAAAAACTACGAGTTGCCTGAAATCTCAGCAACCACTTTTTCACCCAATCTTGATGATACTTTCAGGGAATTATCAGTACACCAGTCCCACTTGGCTCACCAAATTTTGTTCTTCGAGGTTAAACCGTTCGTTTGCAATAACCGTTTTCATTTTGAAGTTTCACTCTGTTTTCTCCTATACGGATACATGTATTTGGAACTCTAAATCAAACACGGTTTGTGCTAGCTCATTGAAACCTAACCCAATAAAGCAGTTTCAAGTTCTATCTCTATGGTTTGTTTGCTGTTGATGTAGCCCTTAGTAGAGACTGGCGAGAATCACTTTCATTGAAAGGGGTTGCCAAGCTTCTAAAAAACTACGAGTTGACTGAAATCTCAGCAACCACTTTTTCACCCAATCTTGATGATACTTTCAGGGAATGATCAGTACACCAATCCCACTTGGCTCACCAAATTTCGTTCTTCTAAGTTAAACCGTTCGTTTGCTGTAACCGTTTTCATTTTGAGGTTTCACTCTGTTTTCTCCTATACGGATACATGTATTTGGAACTCTAAATCAAACACGGTTTCTTCTAGCTCTTTGAAACTTGACCCGATAAAGAAGTTTCACGTTCTATCTCTATGGTTTGTTTTCTGTTGATGTAGCCCTAAGTAGAGACTGGCGAGAATCACTTTCATTGAAAGGGGTTGCCAAGCTTCCAAAAAACTACGAGTTGACTGAAATCTCAGCAACCACTTTTTCACCCAAACTTGATGATACTTTCAGGGAATGATCAGTACACCAATCACACTTGGCTCACCAAATTTCGTTTTTCTAGGTTAAACCGTTCGTTTGCAGTAACCGTTTTCATTTTGAGGTTTCACTCTGTTTTCTCCTATACGGATACATGTATTTGGAACTCTAAATCAAACACGGTTTGTGCTAGCTCTTTGAAACTTGACCCAATAAAGCAGTTTCAAGTTCTATCTCTATGATTTGTTTGCTGTTGATGTAGCCCTAAGCAGAGACTGGCGAGAATCACTTTCATGGAAAGGGGTTGCCAAGCTTCCAAAAAACTACGAGTTGCCTGAAGTCTCAGCAAACACTTTTTCACCCAATCGTGATGATACTCTCAGGGAATGATCAGTACACCTATCCCACTTGGCTCACCAAATTTCGTTCTTCTACGTTAAACCGTTCGTTTGCAGTAACCGTTTTCATTTTGAGGTTTCATTCTGTTTTCTGCTATACGGATACATGTATTTGGAACTCTAAATCAAACACGGTTTGTGCTAGCTCTTTGAAACTTGTCCCAATAAAGCAGATTCAAGTTCTATCTCTATTGTTTGTGTGCTGTTGATGTAGCCCTAAGCAGAGACTGGCGAGAATCTCTTTCATGGAAAGGGGTTGCCAAGCTTCCAAAAATTTACGAGTTTCCTGAAATCTCAGCAAACACTTTTTCACCCAATCTTGATGATATTTTCAGGGAATGATCAGTACACCAATCCCACTTGGCTCACCAAATTTCGTTCTTCTACGTTAAACCGTTCGTTTGCAGTAACCGTTTTCATTTTGAGGTTTCACTGTGATTTCTCCTATATGGATACTTGTATTTGGAATTCTAACTCAAACACGGTTTGTGCTAGCTCTTTGAAACTTGACCCAATAAGCAGTTTCAAGTTCTATCTCTATGGTTTGTTTGATGTTGATGGAGCCCTAAGCAGAGACTGGCGAGAATCACTTTCATGGAAAGGGGTTGAAAAGCTTCCAAAAAACGACGAGTTGCCTGAAATCTCAGCAAACACTTTTTCACCCAATCTTGATGATACTTTCAGGGAATGATCAGTACACCAATCCCACTTGGCTCACCAAATTTCGTTCTTCTAGGTTAAACCGTTTGTTTGCAGTAACCGTTTTCATTTTGAGGTTTCACTCTGTTTTCTCCTATAAGGATACATGTATTTGGAACTCTAAATCAAACACGGTTTGTGCTAGCTCTTTGAAACTTGATCCAATAGAGCAGTTTCAAGTTCTATCTCTATGGTTTGTTTTCTGTTGATGGAGCCCTAAGCAGAGACTGGCGAGAATCACTTTCATGGAAAGGGGTTGCCAAGCTTCCAAAAAACTACGAGTTGCCTGAAATCTCAGCAAACACTTTTTCACCCAATCTTGATGATACTTTCAGGGAATGATCAGTACACCAATCCAACTTGGCTCACCAAATTTCGTTCTTCTATGTTAAACCGTTCGTTTGCAGTAACCGTTTTCATTTTGAGGTTTCACTCTGTTTTCTCCTATATGGATACATGTATTTGGAACTCTAAATCAAACACGGTTTGTGCTAGCTCTTTGAAATTTTACCCAATTAAGCAGTTTCAAGTTCTGTCTCTATGGTTTGTTTGCTGTTGAGGTAGCCCTAAGCAGAGACTGGCGAGAATCACTTTCATGGAAAGGGGTTGCCAAGCTTCCAAAAAACTACGAGTTGCCTGAAATCTCAGCAAACAATTTTCACCCAATCTTGATGATACTTTCAGGGAATGATCAGTACACCAATCGCACTTGGCTCACCAAATTTCGTTCTTCTAGGTTAAACCGTTCGTTTGCAGTAACCGTTTACATTTTGAGGTTTCACTGTTTTCTCCTATACAAATACATGTATTTGGATCACTAAATCAAACACGGTTTGTGCTAGCTCTTTGAAACTTGACCCAACAGAGCAGTTTCAAGTTCTATCTCTATGGTTTGTTTGCTGTTGATGTAGCCCTAAGCAGAGACTGGCGAGAATCACTTTCATGAAAAGGGGTTGCCAAGCTTCCAAAAAACTACGAGTTGCCTGAAATCTCAGCAAACACTTTTTCACCCAATCTTAATGACACTTTCCGGGAATGATCAGTACACAAATCCCACTTGGCTCACCGAATTTCGTTCTTCTAAGTTAAACCGTTCATTTGCAGTAACCGTTTTCATTTTGAGGTTTCACTCTGTTTTCTCCTATACGGATACATGTATTTGGAACTCTAAATAAAACACGGTTTGTTCTAGCTCTTTGAAACTTGACACAATTAAGCAGTTTCAAGTTCTGTCTCTCTGGTTTGTTTGCTGTTGATGGAGCCCTAAGC
Source organism: Ictidomys tridecemlineatus (assembly GCF_052094955.1). Lineage (NCBI taxonomy): Eukaryota > Metazoa > Chordata > Mammalia > Rodentia > Sciuridae > Ictidomys > Ictidomys tridecemlineatus. Next base: position 47,650 of record NW_027523408.1, read on the forward strand.
AGAGACTGGCGAGAATCACTTTCATGGGAAGGGGTTGATAAGCTTTTAAAAAACTACGAGTTGCCTGAAATCTCAGCAACCACTTTTTCACCCAATCTTGATGATACTTTCAGGGAATGATCAGTACACCAATCCCACTTGGATCACCAAATTTCGTTCTTCTAGGTTAAACCGTTGGTTTGCAGTAACCGTTTTCATTTTGAGGTTTCACTCTGTTTTCTCCTATACGGATACATGTATTTGGAACTCTAAATAAAACACGGTTTGTTCTAGCTCTTTGAAACTTGACACAATTAAGCAGTTTCAAGTTCTATCTCTATGGTTTGTTTGCTGTTGATGGAGCCCTAAGCAGAGACTGGCGAGAATCACTTTCATGGGAAGGGGGTGATAAGCTTTTAAAAAACTACGAGTAGCCTGAAATCTCAGCAAACACTTTTTCACCCAATCTTGATGATACTTTCAGGGAATGATCAGTACACCAATCCCACTTGGCTCACCAAATTTCGTTCTTCTAGGTTAAACCGTTTGTTTGCAGTAACCGTTTTCATTTTGAGGTTTCACTCTGTTTTCTCCTATAGGGATACATGTATTTGGAACTCTAAATCAAACACGGTTTGTGCTAGCTCTTTGAAACTTGATCCAATAGAGCAGTTTCAAGTTCTATCTCTATGGTTTGTTTTCTGTTGATGGAGCCCTAAGCAGAGACTGGCGAGAATCACTTTCATGGAAAGGGGTTGCCAAGCTTCCAAAAAACTACGAGTTGCCTGAAATCTCAGCAAACACTTTTTCACCCAATCTTGATGATACTTTCAGGGAATGATCAGTACACCAATCCCACTTGGCTCACCAAATTTCGTTCTTCTAGGTTAAACCGTTCGTTTGCAGTAACCGTTATCATTTTGAGGTTTCACTCTGTTTTCTCCTATACGGATACATGTATTTGGAACTCTAAATCAAACACGGTTTTTGCTAGCTCTTTGAAAGTTGACCCAATAAAGCAGTTTCAAGTTCTATCTCTATGGTTTGTTTTCTGTTGATGTAGCCCTAAGCAGAGAGTGGCGAGAATCACTTTCATGGAAAGGGGTTGCCAAGCTTCCAAAAACTACGAGTTGCCTGAAATCTCAGCAAACACTTTTTCACCCAATCTTGATGATACTTTCACGGAATGATCAGTACACCAATCCCACTTGGCTCACCAAATTTCGTTCTTCTACGTTAAACCGTTCGTTTGCAGTAATTGTTTTCATTTTGAGGTTTCACTGTGTTTTCTCCTATATGGATACTTGTATTTGGAACTCTAACTCAAACACGGTTTGTGCTAGCTCTTTGAAACTTGACCCAATAAGCAGTTTCAAGTTCTATCTCTATGGTTTGTTTGATGTTGA
>NW_027523409.1:0-49010 GCF_052094955.1 Ictidomys tridecemlineatus
GAAGCATATTACAAAGAGCAGAGGTTGGAGAGTGGGGTGAAGAAGGACCTTTGCACAGACCAGAATTTGGAGACTGGGGTGCAGAAAGATTGTTACAGAGAACAGAGTTTGGATATTGAGGTGCAGAAGGACTGTTACATAGAGCAGAAGTTGGAGATTTGGGTGCAGAAGGACTACTGCAGAGAGAAGAAGTTGGAGACTGAGGTGCAGAAGGACTGTTACAGAGAGCAAAGAACTGAGATAGGGGTGCAGAAGGAATGATACCAAAAGCAGAGTTTGGAGACTGGGGTACAGGAGGACCATTACAGAGAGAAGAGGTTGGAGTCTGCAGTACAGAAGGACTGTTACAGAGAGCAGAGGTTGGAGACTGGTGTGCAGAAGGACTGTTGCAGAGATTAGATGATGAAGACTGGGGTTTAGTAGGACTGTATCAGAGAGCAGACGTTGGAGACTGTTGTGCAGAAGGACTGATACAGAAAGCAGTGTTTGGAGACTGGGGTGCAGAAAATCCGTTACAGGGAGCAGAGTTTGGAGACTGCGGTACAGAAGGACTGTTACAGAGAGCAGCGTTCGGAGACGGGGTTGCAGAAGGATCTTACAGAGAGCAGAGGTTTGAGACTCGGGTGCAGAAGGACTGTTGAAGAGAGCAGACGTTGGGGACTGGGGTTCAGAAGAATCTTTCCAGAGAGCAGAGGTTGGGAACTGGGGTGTAGAAGGACTGTTGAAGAGAGCAAAGGATGAAGACTGAGGTGCAGAAGGGCTGCTACAGGGAGCAGAGTTTGGAGACTGGCATGCATAAAGACTGTTGCAGGAAGCAGAGGTTGGAGACTGGATTGGAGAAGGAATGTTACAGAGAGCAGGGATTGTAACCTGGGGTGCGGAAAGACCGTTACAGAGAGCACATGTTGGAGACTGGGGTGCAGAAGGATCGTTGGAGACAGAAGAGTTTCCAGACTGTGGTGCAGAAGGACTGTTGCAGAAAACAGAGCTTGGAGACTGTGGTGCAGAAGGACTGATACAGAAAGCAGATTTTGGAGACTGGGGTGCAGAACGACCATTACAGTGAGCAGAGGTTTGAGACTGCGGTACAGTAGAACTGTTGTAGAGAACAAGGTTGGAGACTGGGGTGCATAGGGACCATTGCAGAGGGAAGACATTGGAAACAGCGGTGAAGAAGGAATGTTACAGAGAGCAGAGTGTGGAAACTGGGGTGCAGAAGAATCTTAAAGAGAGGGTTTTTTGGATACTTGGGTGCAGAACAATTGTTGCAGAGAGCAGACGTTGGAGACTAGGGTGCAGAAGTATCGTTGCAGAGAGTAGATTATGGAGACTGAGGTGCAAAAAAACTGTTACAGATAGCAGTGTTTGGAGACTGAGGTGCAGAAGGACTAATACTGAGAGCTGAGTTTGGTGACTGGGGACCAAAACGATCTTACAGTGAGGAAATTTTTGAGACTGGGGTGCAGAAGGATTGTTTCAGAGAGCAGACTTTGGAGACTGGGGTGCAGAAGGATCGTTGCAGAAGGTAGATTATGGAGACTGCTGTATAGAAGGGCTGCTCTAGAGAGCAGAGTTTGGAGACTGGGGTGACGAAGAACTGTTGCAGAGAGCAGTTGTTGAAGACTGAGGTGTAGAAAAACTGTAACAGAGATCAGTGTTTAGAGACTAAGGTGCAGAAAAACGGTCACAGAAAGGAGAGGTTGGAGACTGCATGCAGAAGGACTGTGCAGAGTGCAGTGTTTGGAGACTGGGGTGCAGAAAAACTGTTACAGAGAATAGAGGTTAGAGACTGCTGTACAGAAGAACTGTTAAAGAGAGCAGAGTTTTGAGACAGGTGTGCAGAAGGATCTTACAGAGAGCAGAGGTTGGAGACTGGGGTGCAATAGGACTGATGCAGAGAGCAGAGTTTGGAGAATAAGGTGCAGAAGGTCTCTTACAGAGAGTAGATGTTGAAGACTGAGGTGCAGAAAGACCTTTGCAAAGAGAAGAGTTTGGAGACTGAGGTGCAGAAGGACTGTTGCAGAGTGCAGAGGTTGGAGACTTGGGTGTAGGACTGTTGCAGAGAACAGAGGTTGAAGTATGAAGTTTTGAAAGATTGTTGCAGCTAGCAGACGTTGGAGACAGAAATGCAGAAGGACAGTTACAGAGTACAGGTTGGAGATTGATTGCAGAAAGACTGATAGAGAAAGCAAAGGTTGGAGAGTGGGGTGCAGAAGGACTGTTACAGAGAGAAGAGTTTGGAAACTGCAGTACAAAAGTACTGTTACAGAGCATAGGTTCAAGACTGGGGTGGAGACGGACTGTTTTAGAGAGCAGATGTTGGAGACTGGGGTGCAGAAGGACTGTTGCAGAGAGCAGAGGTTGGAGACTGGGTGCAGTACGACAATTGCAGAGTGCAGAGGTTGCAGACTGTGGTGGAGAAGGACTGTTACAGACAGCAGAGTTTGGAGACCGGGGTGCAGAAGAAGTGTTGTAGAGAACAGAGGTTGAAGACTGGTGTGCAGAAGGATCGTTGAAGAGACCAGAGGTTGGAGACTGGGGTGCAGAAGGACTGATACAGAAAGCAGAGTTCAGAAACTGGGGTGCAGAAGGCCTGTTACAGACAGCAGAGTTTGGAGACTGGGGTGCAGAAAGATTGGTAAAGAGGGCAGGGTTTGAATACTGGGTAGCAGAAAGATATTAAGGAGAGCAAAAGTTGGAGACTGCGGTGCAGAACCACTGTTACAGAGAGAAGAGGTTGGAGAATGAGGTGCAGAAGGACCGCTGCAGAGAGCAGACATTGGAGACAGAGGTGTAGAAGGATTGTTACAGAGAGCAGAGGTTGGAGACTGGGGTGCAGAAGGACTGATACAGAAAGCAGAGGTTGAAGACTTGGGTGCCGAAGGACCCTTACAGAGAGCAGAGGTTGGAGACTGGGGTGCAGAAGGATCGTTGCGGCGAGCAGAGTATCGAAACTGGGGGGTAGAAGGACTGTTGCAGAGAGCAGAAATTGTAGACTGGGGTGTAGAAGAACTGTTGCAGAGAGCAGATGTTGGAGACTTGAGTGCTGAAAAACTGTTGCAGAGACCAGAGGTTGGAGACTCGGGTGCAGAAGGACTGTTACAGAGAGCAGACTTTGGAGAATGGGGTGCAGAAGGATTGTTGCAGAGAGCAGATTTTGGAGACTGGGGTGCAGAAGGATTGTTATAGAGAGAATAGATTGGAGACTGTGGTGCAGAAGGACTTTTACAGAAAGCACAGGTTGAAGACTGGGGTGAAGTAGGACTTTTATAGAGAGCACAGGTTGGAGACTCATGTGCAGTAAATCTATTGCACACAGCAAATTTTGGAGACTGGGTTGCAGAAAGAGTGTTGCAGACAGCAAAGATTGGAGATTGAAATGCAGAAGGACCCTTACAGAGAGCGGAGTTTTGAGACTGCTTTACAGAAGTACTTTTGCAGAGAGCCGAGGTTGGACACAGGTGTACAGAAGGATCTTACAGACAGCATAGGTTTGAGAATGGGGTGCAGGAGGACTGGTGCAGAGAGCAGAGATTAGAGAATGGGGTGCAGAAGGATAGTTGAAGAGAGAAGAGTTTGGAGACTGGGGTCAAATGGCCTGTTATAGACAGCATAGGATGGAGATTGTGGTGCAGAAGGCCTGTTACAGAGAGCAGTGCTTGGAGACTGGGGTGCAGAAAGATACTTATGGAGAGCAGAGTTTAAAGAGTGGGTTGCAAAAGGATCTTACAGAGACAAAAGTTTGGAGACTGAGGTACATAAGGACTGTTACACAGAGAAGAGGTTTGAGACTGAGATGCAGAAGGATTGTTCCAGAGAGAAGAGTTTTAAGACTCAGGTGCAGAAGGACTGTTACTGAGAGCAGAGGTTGGAGACAAGAGTGGAGAAGGACTGCTTTGGAAAGTAGAGGTTGGAGGCTGAGGTGCAGAAGGCCTGTTACAGAGAGCAGAGGTTGGAGACTGGGGTGCAGAAGGACTGATACAGAAAGCAGAGGTTGGTGACTGTGGTGCAGAAGGACTGTTTCAGAGAGCAGAGGTTAGAGACTGCAATAAAGGAGGACTGTTGCACAGAGCAGAGGTTGCAGACTGAGGTGCAGAAGGACTGTTACAGAGAGCAGAGTTTGGAGAATGTGGTGCAAAAGGACTGATATAGAAACAGTGGTTGAAGACTGTGGTGCAGAAGGACCCTTACAGAGAACAGAGGTTGGAGACTGCGGTACAGAAGGACTGTTACAGAGAGCAGAGGTTGGAGACTGGGGTGCAGAATAACTGTTGTAGAGAACAGAGGTAAGAGGCTGGGGTGCAGAAGGACCATTGCTGAAAGCAGAGGTTGGAGACTGGGTTTCAGAAGGATCTTACAGAGAGCAGAGTTTGGACACTGAGGTGCAGAAGGGCTGTTGCAGAGAGCAGAGATTGGAGATTAGGGTGCAGAAGAACTGTTGCAGAGAGCAGAAATTGTAGTGTGAGTTACAGAAGGACTGTTACAGAAAGCAGAGTTTAGAGACCAGGGTGCAGAAGGACTGATACAGAAAGCACAGTTTGGAGACTGAGGTCCAGAATGACCATTAAAGAGAGAAGAAGTTGGAGAGTGTAGTATAGAAGGACTGTAACAGAGAGCAGAGGTTGGAGACTCGGGTGCCGAAGGACTGTTGCAGAGAGTAGACGTTGGAGACTGATGTGCAGAAAGACTATTACAGAGAGCAGAGGTTGGAGACCTGAGTGCAGAAGGATTGATAGAGAAAGCAGAGGTTGGAGAGTGGTGTGCAGAAGAACCATAACAGAGAGAAGAGTTTGGAAACTGCAGTACAGAAGAACTGTTACAGAGAGCAGATGATGGAGACTGGGGTGGAGAAAGACTGTTGCAGAGAGCAGATGTTGAAGACTGGGGTTCAGAAGAACTGTTGCAGAGAGCAGAGTTTTAAGACTGATGTGCAGAAGGACTGTTGCAGAGAGCAGAGGTTGAAGAGTGAGGTGTAGAAGGACTGATACAGAAAGCAGAGGTTGGAGACTGAGGTGCAGAAGGACCCTTACAGAGAACAGAGGTTGAAGACTGCAGTACAGAAGAACTGTTGTAGAGAACAAGGTTTTAGACTGGGCTGCAGAGGGACCATTGCAGAGGGCAGACGTTGGAGAATGGGGTACAGAAGGAATGTTACAGAGAGCAGAGTTTGGAAACTGGGGTGTAGAGAAATCTTACAGAGAGGAAAGTTTGGAGACTGGGGTGCAGAAGGATTGTTACAGAGAGCCGACGTTGGAGACTGGGGTGCAGAAGGATCGTTGTAGAGAGTAGATTATGGTGACTGGGGTATAGAAGGAGTGTTCTAAAGAACAGAGTTTGGAAACTGGGGTGCAGAAGGACTGTTGCAGAGAGGAGTTGTTTAAGACTGAGGTGCAGAAAAACTGTTACAGGGACCAGTGTTTGGAGATTGGGGTGCAAAAGGACTGAGTGTAGAGTTTGGAGACTGGGGAGCAGAAGGCCTGTTGCAGAAAGCAGTTGTTGAAGACTGAGGTGCAGAAAAACAGTTAGCGGGAGCAGTGTTTGGAGACTGAGGTGCAGAAGGACTGTTGAAGAGAGCAGAGGTTGGAGACTGGGTGCAGAAGGACTGTGCAGAGTGCAGTGTTTCCAGACTGGGGTGCAGAAGGACTGTTGCAGAGTTTGGAGACTGCGGGGAAAGACTGTTACAGAGAGCAGAGGTTGAAGCCTGGGGTGCAGAATGACGGATACAGAAAGCAGAGTTTGGAGACTGGGTTGCAGAAGGACCGTTACAGAGAATAGAGGTTGGAGACTGTGGTACAGATGTACTGTTGCAGAGAGCAGAGGTTTGACACTGGGGTGCAATAGGACTGTTGCAGAGAGCAGAGGTTGGAGAATGGGGTGCAGAAAGATCGTTGCAGAGAGAAGAGGTTGGAGACTGAGGTGCAGAAAACCTGTTACACAGAGAAGAGCTTGGATACTTGGGAGCAAAAGGCCTGTAACATAGAGCAGCGTTTGGATACTAGGTGGCATAAGGATCTTACAGAGAGCAGAGGTTGGTGACTGAGGTGCTGAAGGACTGTCAGAGAGAGCAGAGGTTGTAGACTTTGGTCCACAAGGGTCGTTACAGAGAGCTAAGTTTTCAGAATGAGGTTTAGAAAAACTGTTGCAGAGAGCAGATGTTGGAAACTGGGGTGCAGAAAACTGTTGCAGAGAGCAGAGTTTTGAGACTTGGGTGTAAAAGGATCGTTGCAAAGAGCAGAGGGTGGAGACTGGGGTGCCGAAGGACTGTTACAGAGAGCAGATTTTGGAGACTGGGGTGCAGAAGGACTGTTACAGAGAGCAGATGTTGAATACTGAGGTGCATAAAGACCTTTGCAAAGAGAAGAGGTTAGAGACAGAGGTGCAAAAGGACTGTTGCAGAGTGTAGAGGTTAAAGACTTGGGTGTAGAAGGACTTTTGAAGAGACCAGAGGTTGGAGATTGGGGTGCCAAAGGACTGTTGCAGAGAGCAGACGCTGGAGACTGAGGTGAAGAAGGACTCTTACAGAGAGCAGAGGTTTGAGACTTGGTGCAGAAGGACTGATAGAGAAAGAAGAGGTTGGAGACAGGGGTGAAGAAGGATCATTGCAGAGAGCAGATTTTGGAGACTGGGGTGCCGTGGCCTGCTACAAAGATTAGAGTTTGGAGACTGGCCTGCAGAAGGCCTGTTACAGAGAGGAGGGGTGGGAGACTGAGGTGCAGAAGTCCTGTTACATAGAGTAGAGGTTGGAGACTGGGGAGCAGAAGGATCGTGCAGAGAACAGAGGTTTCAGACTGAGGTGCAGAAGTACTGTTGTAGAGATCAGAGGTTGGAGACTGGGGTGCAATAGGATCATTACAGAGAGCAGAGTTTGGAGACTGGTGTGCAGAAGGCCTGTTACAGAGAGGAGAGGTTGGAGACTGGGGTGCAGAATAACTGTTATAGAGAGCAGTTGTTGGAGACTGGGTTTCTGAAAGATTTCACAGAGAGCAGAGTTTGGAGACTGAGGTGCAGGTTTACTGTTACAGAGAGCAGTGGTTTTAGACTGGGTTGCAGAAGGATCGTGCAGAGAGCAGAGGTTTCAGACTGAGGTGCAGAAGGACTGTTACAGAGAGCAGAGGTTGGAGACTGAGGTGTAGAAGGACTGTTAAAAAGAGGCAGTTTGGAGTCTAAGGTGCAGAAAGACTGTTACAGGAAGCAGAGTTTGGAAATTGGGGTGCAGAAGGACCGTTACAGAGAGCAGAGGTTGGAGACTGCGGTATAGGATTGTTACAGAGAGCAGAGGTTGAAGACTGGGGTTCAGAAGGACTCTTACATAGAACAGAGGATGGAGACTTAGGTGCAGAAGGATAGATACAGAGAACAGAGGTTTGAGACTGGGGTTCAGACAGACTGTTACAGAATGCAGAGGTTGGAGACTGGGATTTAGAACGACCGTTACAAAGAGCAGAGGTTGGAGACTGCGGTACAGAAGCACTGTTACAGAGAGCAGATTGCGGAGTCTTGGGAAAAGAGGACTGTTTCTGGGGACAGAGGTTGTAGACTGTGGTGGAGAAAGAATGTTACAGAAAGCAGAGTTTTGAAACTGGAGTGCAGAAGGATCTTAGAGAGAGCAGAGGTTGGAGACTGTGATGCAGAAGGACTGTTACAGAGTGCAGACATTGGAGACTGGTTTCCAGCAGGATCCTTGCAGAGAGCTGAGTTTGGAGACTGGGGTTCAGAAGGACTGTTTCAGAGAGCAGATGTTGGAGAGGGGGTGCAGAAAGACTGTTGCCGAGAGCAGATTTTAGAAACTGGGCTGCAGAAGGACTGTTACACAGAGCAGAGTTTGGATAGTGAGGTGCAGTAGTACTGTTACAGAGAGCAGAAGTTGGATACGCATGGCAGAAGTACCCTTACAGAGAGCAGAGGTTGGAGACTGGGATTCAGATGGATTTAACAGAGAGCAGAGTTTGGAGACTGGGGTTCTAAAGGACTGGTACAGAGTGCAGAGTTAAGACTGGGTTGCAGAAGTATCTTACAGAGAGCAGAGTTGGGAGACTGAGGTGCAGAAGGACAGTTACAGAGAGCAGAGGTAGGAGACTGGGGTGCATAAAGGTCGTTGCAGAGAGCAGAATTTTCAGTCTGAGGTGCAGAAGAACTGCTGCAGAGAGCAGATGTTGGATACTGGGGTGCAAAATGACTGTTGCAGAAAGCAGATATTGGTAACTAGGGTGCAAAAGGACTGTTGTAGAAAAAAAGAGGTTGGAGACTGGGGTGAAGAAGAGCTGTTGCGGAGAGAAGAGGTTTGAGACTGGGGTGAAGAAAGACTGTTAAAGAGAGCAGAGGTTGGATACTGGGGTGAAGAAGGATCTTACAGAGAGCAGAATTTGGAGACTGAGGTGCAGAAGGACTGTTTCAGAGATCAGAGGTAGGAAACTGGGGTGCAGTAGGATCATTGCAGACAGCAGAGGTTGGAGAGTGTGGTGCAGAAGTCCTGTTATAGAGAGCAGAGGTTGGAGACTGGGGTGCAGAAGGACTGTTATAGAGAGCAGAGTTTGGAGACTGGGTTGCTGAAGAATCTTACTGACACCAGAGTTTGGAGACTGAAGTGCAGATGGACTGTTACAGAGAGCATTGTTTGGAGACTGCAGTGCAAAAGGATCGTGCCGAGAGCAGAGGTGTCAGACTGAGGTGCAGAAAAACTGTTACAGAGAGCAGAGGTTAGAGACTGAGGTGCAGAAGGTCTGTTACAGAGAGCAGAGTTTGGATACTAAGGTGCAGAAGGACTGTTACAGAAAGCAGATGTTGGAAATTGGGGTGCAGAAGGACCATTACTGAGACCAGAGTTTGGAGACTGCGGTATAGACAAATTGTTACAGAGAAGAGGTGCGGAAGGATAGATACAGAGAGCAGAGTTTTGAGACTGAGGTTCAGAAGGACTGATACAGAAAGCAGAGTTTGGAGACTGGAGTGCAGAAGGCCCGTTATGGAGAGCAGAGTTTGAAGACTACGGTACAGAAGGACTGTTACAGAGAGCAGATGTTGCAGACTGGGGAGCAGAAGGACTGTTGCTTAGGACAGAGGTTGGAGACTGGGGAGCCACAGGACACTTGAAGAAAGCAGAGGTAAAAGACTGGGGTGGAGAAGGAATGTTACAGAGAGCAGAGTTTTGAAACTGGAGTGCAAAGGATGTTACAGAGACCAGAGTTTGCAGACTGTTGTGCAGAAGGACTGTTACAGAGAGCAGTGGTTGGAGACTAAGGTCCAGAAGGATCATTGCAGAGAGCAGAGTGTGGAGACTGAGGTGCAGAAGGACTGTTGCAGAGAGCAGAGGTTGGAGACTTGGGTGCAGATGGAGTGTTGCAGAGAGCAGAGGTTGGAGATTGGATTGCAGAAGGACTGTTGCAGAGAGCAGAGGTTGGAAACTGAGGTGCAGAACGACTGTTGCAGAGAGAAGATGTTGGAGACTGGGGTGCAGAAGGACTGTTGCAGAGAGCAGATGTTGGTAACTTGGGTGCAGATGGACTGTTGTAGAGAGCAGAGGTTTGAGAATATGCTGCAGAAGGACTGTTGCAGAGAGCAGAGGTTAGAGATTGAGGTGTGGAAGTCCTGTTACAGAGAGCAGAGGTTGGAGACTTGGATGCAGAAGGACTGTTACAGAGAGCGGAGGTTGGATACAGGGGTGCAGAAGGCTCTTACAGAGAGCAGAATTTGGAGACTGTGGTGCAGAAGGACTGTTGCAGAGATTAGAGGTTGGAGACTGGTGTACACTAGAATCATTGCAGAGAGCAGAGATTGGAGACTGGCGTGCCGAATGATCGTTACAGAGAGCAGATTTTGGAGACTGTGGTGCAGAAGGCCTGCCACAGAGAGAAGACTTTGGATACTGGTGTGCAGAAGGCCTGTTACAGAGAGGAGAGGTTGGAGACTGAGGTGCAGTTGGACTGTTACAGAGAGCAATGTTTTGAAAGTTGGGTGCAGAAGGGTCGTGTAGAGAGCAGAGGTATCAGACTGAAGTGCAGAAGGACTGTTACAGAAAATAGAGGTTGGAAATTGGGGTGCAGAAGGACCGTTACAGAGACCAGAGTTTGGAGACTGCCCTATAGAAAAACTGTTACTGAGAGCAGAGGTTGGAGTTGGGGTGCAGAAGGAATGTTACAAGAGAACAGGTTGAAGACTGAGGTGCAGAAGGATAGATACAGAGAACAGAGGTTTGAGACTGAGGTGCAGAAGGACTGATACAAAAAGCAGTATTTGGAGACTGGGGTGCAGAAGGACTGTTGCAGAGAGCAGAGATTGGAGACTGAGGGACAGAAGTCCTGATACATAGAGTAGAGGTTGGAGACTGTGGTGCAGAAGGACAGTTGCAGAGAGAAGTGTTTGGAGACTGGGGTTCAGAAGGACTGGTACAGAGAGGAGAGTTTGGAGACTTGGGTGCAGAAGCACTGTTATAGAGAGCAGAGTTTGGAGACTGGGTTGCTGAAGGATCTTACAGAGAGCCGAAGTTTGAGACTAAGGTGCAGATGGACTGTTACAGAGTGCAGTGGTTTGAGACTGGGGTGCAGAAGTATCGTACAGAGAGCAGAGGTTTCAGACTGAGGTGCAGAAGGACTGTTACAGAGAGAAGAATTTGGAGACTCAGGTGCAGAAGGATTGTAACAGGAAGCAGAGTTTGGAATTTGGGGTGCAGAAGGACCGTTACAGAGAGCAGAGTTTGGAGACTGAGGTATAGGACTGTTACCAAGAGCAGAGGTTGGAGACTGGGGTTCAGATGAACTCTTACATAGAGCACAGGTTGTATACTGAGGTGCAGAAGGATAGATACAGGGAACAGAGGTTGGAGACTGGGGATCAGACAGACTGTAACAGAAAGCAAATTTTGGATACTGAGGTGCAGAAGGATAGATACAGGGAACAGAGGTTGGAGACTGGGGATCAGACAGACTGTTACAGAAAGCAAAGGTTGGAGACTGGAGTGAAGAAGTACTGTTACAAAGAGCAGAATTTGGAGACTGTGGTACAGAAGGACTTTTACAGAGAGCAGATCTCTGAGTCTGGGGAGCAGAAAACTGTTGCAGAGGACAGAGGTTGGAGACTGGGGTGTAGAAGGAATGTTACAGAGATCAGAGTTTGGAAACTTGAGTGCAGAAGGATCTTAAATAGAGCATAGGTTGTAGACTGTGGTGCAGAAGGACTGTTGCAGAGAGAAGACATTGGAGACTGGGGTCCAGGAGGATCGTTCCAAAGAGCAGAGTTTGGAGACTGGGGATCAGAAAGACTGCTGCAGAGAGCAGATGTTGGAGACTGGGGTGCAGAAGGACTGTTGCAGAGGGCAAATTTTAGAGGCTGGGGTGCAGAAGGACTATTACATAAAGCAGAGTTTGGAGACTGAGGTGCAGAAGGACTGTTACAGAGATCAGAATTTGGAGACTGGGGTGCAGAAGGACTGTTACAGAGAACAGAGGTTGAAAACTGTGGTTCAGATTGATCTTATATATTTCAGAGTGTGGAAACTGGGGTGCAAAATGACTGTTGCAGAGACCAGATGTTGGAGACTGGGGTGCCGAAGGATCGTTACAGAGAGCGAATTTTGGAGACTGGGGTGCAGAAGGTCTGCTACAGAAAGAAGACTTTGGAGACTGGCGTGCAGAAGGCCTGTTATAGAGATGTGAGGGTGGAGATTGAGGTGCAGGTGGACTGTTACATAAAACAATGTTTTGAAACTGGTGTGCAGAAGGATCGTGTAGAGAGCAGAGGTATCAGACTGATGTTCAGAAGGAGTGTTACAGAAAGTAGAGGTTTAAAATTAGGGTGCAGAAGGACCATTACAGAGACCAGAGTTTGGAGACTATGGTATAGAAAAACTGTTACAGAGAGAAGACGTTGGAGACTGGGGTGCAGAAGGAATGATACAGAGAGCACAGGTTGGAGACTGAGGTGCAGAAGGATAAATACAGAGAGCAGAAGTTTGAGACTGAGGTTCAGAAGAAATGATACAGAAAGCAGTAGTTGGAGACTGGGGTGCAGAAGGCTCGTTACGGAGAGCAGTGGTTGGAGACTGCGGTACGGAAGAACTGTTACAGAGAGCAGATGTTGGAGACTGGGAGCAGAAAGACTGTTGCAGCGGACAGAGGTTGGAGACTAGGGTGCCGCAGGACACTTGCACAAAGCAGAGGATAAAGACTGGGCAAGAGAAGGAATATTACAGAGAACAGAGTTTAGAATCTGGAGTGCAGAAGAAAATTACAGAGACCAGAGTTTGGAAACTGTGGTGCAGAAGGACTGTTGAAGAGAGCAGTGATTGGAGACTGAGGTGAAGAAGGACTGTTGCAGAGAGTAGAGGTTGGAGACTGGTGTGCAGAAGGATGGTTTAAAGGAGCAGAGCTTGGAGACAGGGGTGAAAAAGGATCCTACAGAGAGCTGAAGTTGGAGACTGAGGTGCAGAAGGACTCTTGTAGAGATCAGAGGTTGGAGACTGGGGTGCAGTAGGATCATTGCAGAGAGCAGAAGTTGGAGACTGGGGTGCAGAAGGACTGTTACAGAGAGCAGATTTTAGAAACTGGGGTGCAGAAGACTGTTACACAGAGCAGAGGTTGGAGACTAAGGTGCAGAAGGACTGTTACCGAGAGCAGAGTTTGGAGACTGGGGTGCAAAAGGACTGTTACAGAGTGCAGAGCTTAAAGACTGGGTGTCAGAAAGATCTTACAGATAGCAGAGTTGGGAGACTGAGGTTTAGAAGGACTGTTACAGAGAGCAGAGGTAGGAGACTGGGGTGCAGAAGTGTCGTTGCAGAGAGCAGAGATTTCAAACTGAGGTGCAGAAGAACTGTTGCAGAGAGCAGATGTTGGAGACTGGGGTGAAGAAGGACTGTTGCAGAGAGCAGATGTTGGTAAGTAGGGTGCAGGAAAACTGTTGTAGAGAGCAGAGGTCGGAGACCGGGGTACAGAAGGACTGTTGCAGAGAGCTGACGTTGGAGACTTACTTGCGGAGTTCCTGTTACAAAGAGCAGAGGTTGGAGACTCGGAAGCAGAAAGACTGTTACAGAGAGACGTGTTTAAAGAATGGAGTGCAGAAGGATCATTTCAGAGCACAGAATTTTCAGACTGAGGTGCAGAAGGACTGTTGCAGAGAGCAGTTTTTGGAGACTTGGGTGCAGAAGGACTGTTGCAAAGAGCAGACGTTGGAGACTGGGGTGAACAAGGATCGTTGTAGAGAGCAGAGGTTTGACCCTGGGGTGCAGAAGGACTGGTACAGAGAACAGAGGTTGGAGACTGGGGTGCAGAATGCTTGTTACAGAGAGAAAGGTTTGGAGAAAGGGTGCAGAAAGACTGTTAAAGAGGGAAGAGTTTGGAGACTGGTTGCCTAAAGATCTTACAAAGAGCAGAGGTTGGAGACTTAGGTGCAGAACGACTGTTACAGAGAGTAGAGGTTGGAGACTGAGGTGCAGAAGGATTGTTACAGAGAGCAGATTTTGGAGACTGGGGTGCAGAAGAACTGATGCAGATAGCAGAAGTTGGAGACTGTGGTGTAGAAGGACTGTTGGAGGGAACAGAGTTTGGAGACTTGGGTGCAGAAGAAATGTTGCAGAGAGCAGATTTTGGAGACTGAGATGCAGAAAGACTGTTACATAGATTAATGGTTGGAGACTGGCGTGCAGAAGGACTGATAGAGAAAGAAGAAGTTGGAGACTGTGGTAAAGAAAGAAAATTACAGAGAGCAGACTTTAAAGACTGCAGTACAGGAGGCCTGTTACAGAGAGCAGAGGTTGGAGACTGGGGTTGAGAAGGACTATTTCATAGTGCAGATATTGGAGACTGGGGTGCAGAAGAACTGTTGCAGAGAGAAAAGGTTGGAAACTGGGGTGCAGAAGAACTGTCGCAGAGAGCAGAGTTTGGAGACTGAGGTGCAGAGGAACTGTTACAAAGAGCAGAGGTTAGAGACTGGGGTACAGAAGTACTGATACAGAGAGCAGAGGTTGGAGACTGTGGTGCAGAAGGACCTTTAGAGAGAGCAGAGTTTGAAGACTGCAGTGCAGAAGGACTGTTACAGTGAGCATACTTTGGAGACTAGGGTACAGAAGGACTGTTCCAGAGAGCAGATGTTGGAAACTGTGGTTCACAATGACTGTTGCAGAGAACAGAGGTTAGAGAATCAGGTGTAGAAGGACTGTTGCAGAGAGCACACGTTGGAGACTGAGGTGCAGAGGGATTGTTACAGAGAGCAGAGTTTGGAGACTAGGGTGCAGAAGGATCTTACAGAGAGCAGAGGTTGGAGACAGGGGTGCAGAAGTACTGTTGCAAAGAGCAGAGGTTGGAGACTGAGGTTAAGAAGGACTGTTATAGAGATGAGGTTGAAGATGGGTAGAAGAAGGACTGTTACTGAGAATAGAGGTTGGAGACTCATGTGCAGCAGTACAGTTGCAGAAAGCAGAGGTTGGAGACTGGGGTAGAGATGGAACGTTACCGGGAGCAGAGTTTTGAAACTGTGGTGCAGAAGGATATTACATAGATCAGAGGTTGGAGACAGGGGTGCAGAAGGACTGTTGCATACAGCAGATGTTGGAGACTGGGGTGCAGTAGGATCGTTGCAGACAGCAGAGGTTGGAGACTGGGGAGCAGAAGGACTGTTACAGAGAATAGAGTTTGGATACTGAGATGCAGATGAATCGTTGCTTAGAGCAGAGATTGGAGACTGAGGTGCAAAAGGACTGTTGCAGAGAGCAGAGGTAGGAGACTGAGGTGCAAAAGGACTTTTACAGAGATTAGAGGTTGGAGATTGGCGTGCAAAAGGCCTGTTACAGAGAGCAGAGGTCAGAGACTAGGGTGCAGAAGAACTGTTACAGAGAGCAGAGTTTTTAGACAAGGTTGCACAAAGATCTTACAGAGAGCAGAGGTTGTAGACCAAGGTGCAGCAGGACTGTTACAGAGAGCAGAGGTTGGTGACTAGGGTGCAGAAGGATCCTTGCAGAGAACAGAGTTTTCAGACTGAGGTGCAGAAGGACTTTTGCAGAGAGCACATGTTGGAGACTGGGGTGCAGAATGACTGTTGCAGAGAGCAGAGGTTGGAGACTGGAGTGCAGAAGTACTGTTGCAGAAAGCAAGGTTGGAGACTGAGGTGCAGAAAGACTGTAACAGAGAGCAGAGTTTGGAGACTGGGCTGCTGACGAACTGGTAAAGAGAGCAGAGGTTGGAGACTGTGAAGCAGAAGGATCATCATAGAGAACAGAGGTCGGAGACTGGGGTGCAGAAGGCTGTTACAAAGAGCAGAGTTTGGAGAAGGGGTGCAGAAGTACTTTTACACAGAGTAGAGCCCAAGGTGCAGAAGGACCATTGCAGAGAGTAGAGGTTGGAGACTGAGGTGCAGAAGGATTGTTACAGAGAGCAGACGTTGGAGACTTGGTCTCAGAGGGACTGCTGCAGAGAGCAGAGGCTGGACATGGGGTGTTGCAGGACTGTTGCAGAGAGCACAGGTGTGAGATTTGGGTGAAGAAGGACCATTGCAGAGAGTACAGGTTGAAGACTGTGTTGCAGTAGGACTGTTACAGAGGCAAGGTTGGAGACTTTGGTGCAGAAGGACTGTTGTGAAGAGCAGATGTTGGAGACTGGGTTGCAGAAGGACTGTTTCAGAAAGCAGAGTTTGTAGGATGAGAGGCAGAAGTACTGTTACAGAGAGCAGAGGTTTGGAGAATGGTGTGCAAAATGCTTGTTAGACAGAGCAGAGTTTGGAGACTGGGGTGCAGAAGGACTGTTACAGACAGCAGAGTTTGGAGACAGGGTTGCAGAAGGATCTTACAAAGAGCAGAGCTTAGAGACTGTGGTACAGCAGAACTGTTACAGAGAGCAGAGGATGGAGACTGGGGTGCAGAAGGATCGTTGTAGCGAGCAGTGGTTTGAGACCAGAGACCCAAAGGAATGTTACAGAGAACAGAGTTTGGAGAAGGGGTGCGAAAGGACTTTTACAGAGGGCAGAGTTTACAGACTGGGTTGCAGAAGGATCTTAGAGAGAGCAGATTTTGGAGACTGAGCTGCAGAATGACAGTTACAGAGAGTAGAGTTTAGAGACTGAATGCAGAAGCACTGTTTTAGAGAGCAGAATTTTGAGACTGAGGTGCAGAAGGATTGTTACAGAGAGCAGAGGTTGGAGCCTGGAGTGCAGAAGGAGTGTTGCCCATAGCAGAGTTTGGAGACTGCGGTGTAGAAGGATTTTGCAGATACAGAGGTTTAAGACTTTGGTGGAGAAAGACTGATACAGAAAGCAGAGTTTGAAGACTGGGGAGCTGAAGAACCCT
Source organism: Ictidomys tridecemlineatus (assembly GCF_052094955.1). NCBI lineage: Eukaryota > Metazoa > Chordata > Mammalia > Rodentia > Sciuridae > Ictidomys > Ictidomys tridecemlineatus. Next base: position 16,265 of record NW_027523409.1, read on the forward strand.
TAGAGAATGCAGTTTTTGGAGACTGCACTACAGGAGGACTGTTACAGAGAGCAGAGTTTGGAGACTGGTGTGGAGAAGGATTGTTTCAGAGTGCAGACCTTGGATACTGGGGTGCAGAAGAACTGTTGCAGAGAGCAGAGGTTGGAGACTGGGGTGCAGAAGAACTGTCGCAGAGAGCAGAGGATGGAGACTTAGGTGCAGAAGTAATGTTGCAGGGAGGAGAGGTTAAAAACTGTGGTGCAAAAGGAATGATACAGAAAGGAGAGGTTGAAGACTGGGGTGCAGAATGACCGTTACAGAGAGCAGAGGTTAGGGACTGAGGTAAAAAAAGGACTGTTACAGAAAGCAGAAGTTGGAGACTGGGGAGCAGAAGGACTGTTACAGAGAGCAGAGGTTTAAGACTGGGGTGCAGAAGGACAGTTACAGAGAGCACAGGTTGGAGACTGGGGTTAAGAAGAAATGTTGCAGAGAGCAGAGGTTGGAGACTGGGTTGCAGAAGGACTTTTGCAGAGAGCAGATTTCGGAGACTGCGGTACAGAAGGACTTTTAAAAAGAGGATAGGTTGGAGACTGGGGTGCAGAAAGATTCTTACAGAGATCAGAGAATGGAGACTGGGGTGCAGAATAACTGTTGCATAGAGCAGACGTTGGAGACTGGGGTGCAGAAAGTTTGTTGCAGATAGTAGAGGTTTGAGACTGGGGTATAGAAGGACTTTTGCAGAGAACAGAGGTTTGAGACTGGGGTGCAGAAGAACTTTTGCAGAGAGCAGAGGTTGGTAATTGAGGTTCAGAAGGACTGTTACAGAGAGCAGAGTTTGGAGACTGGGGTGCAGAAGAACTGATTCAGAAAGCAGAGTGTGGAGACTGGGGTGCAGAAGGACCGTTACACAAAGCAGAGTTTGGAGACTGCAGTACACAAGGACTGTTAGAAAGAGCTGAGTTTGGAGACTGGGGTTCAGAAGGAGTAATGCAGAAAAAAGAGTTTGGAGACAGGGGTGCCGAAGGACAGTTACAGAGAGTACAGATGGAGGCTAGGGTGCAAAAAAAAATGTTGAAGAGACCAGAAGTTGGAGACTGGGGTGAAGAAGGACCGCTGCAGAGAGCAGAAGTTGGAGTCTGAAGTGTGAAGAACTGTTACAGAGAGCAGAGTTTGGAGACTGGGGTGCAGAAGAACTGATACAGAAAGCAGACGTTGGAGACTGGGGTGCAAAAGGCCCATTACAAAGAGCAGATGTTGGAGACTGCGGTACATATGGACTGTTACAGAGAGCAGAGGTTGGAGACTTGGGTGCAGAAGGACTGATGCAGAGAACAGAGTTTGGAGACTTGGGTTCAGAAGAAACTTTGCAGAGAGCAGAGGTTGGAGACTGAGGTGAAGAAGGATCGTTGCAGAGAAAACAGGATGGAGACTGGGTAGCAGAAGGCCTTTTATAGAGTGCAGAGGTTGGAGAGTGGGGTGCAGAAGGCCTGTTACAGAGAGCAGAATTTGAAGACTGGGGTGCAAAAGCACTGTAACAGATAGCACAGTTTTGAGACAGGGTTGCAGAAGGATCTTACAGAGAGCATTTTGGAGACTGAGTTTCAGAAGGACTGTTTCAGAGAGCAAAGGTTGGAAACTGGGGTCCAGAAGGATTGTTTTAGAGTGCAGAGTTTTCATACTTATATGCAGAAAGACTGTAGTAGAGAGCAGATATTGGATCCTGGGGTGCAGAAGGACTGTTACAGAGAGCAGAGTTTTGAGACTAGGGTGAAGAAGAATCGTTGCAGAGAGCACAGGTTGGGGACTGGGGTGCAGAAGGACTGTTACAGAAAGCAGAGGTTGAAGACTGGGGTGCAGAAGGTCTGTTATAGAGAGCATAGTTTTGAGACTGGGGTTTAGAAGGACTGTTAAACAGAGCAGAGTTTGACGAATGGGTTTCAGAAGAATCTTACCGAGAACAGAGTTTGGAGATGGAGGTGCAGAAGAACTTTTGTAGAGCATAGAGATTGGATACTTAGAAGCATAAGGACTGTTGTAGAGAGCAAAGGTTGGAGACTGAGGTGAAGAAGGACTGTTACAGAGAGCAGAGTTCGGAGACTTGGGTCCAGAATAACTGATATCAGAAGTAGAATTTGGAGTCCCTGGTGCAGAAGGACCATTACTGACAGCAGAGGTTGGAGCCTGCAGTACAGAAGGACTGTTACAGAGAGCAGAGTTTGGAGCCTGGGGTGTACAAATACTTTTGCTTAGAACAGAGTTTGGAGACTGAGGTGCAGAAGGACTGTTGCAGAGAGCAGAAGTGGGAGACTGAGGTGCAGAAGGACTGTTACAGAGAGCAGATGTGAAAGACTGGGGTGTACAAGGACTATTGCATAGAGTAGCAGTTGGAATATGGCGTCCAGAAGGACTGTTGCCGAGAGCAGAAGTTGAAAACTGGGGTGGATAAGAACTGCTGCAGAGAGTAGAGGTTAGAGACTGTTACAGAGAGCAGACGTTGGAGACTGGGGTGCAGAAGGACTTATACAGAAAGCAGGCGTTGTTGACCTGGGGGCAGAAGGACTGTTGCAGAGAGAAGAGGTTGGAGACTGAGGTGGAGAAGGACTGTTGCAGAGAGCAGATGTTTCAGACTGAGGTGCAGAAGGACTGTTGCAGAAAGCAGAGATTGCAGACTGGGGTGAAGAAGGACTATTGCAGAGAGCAGAGGATGCAGACTGAGGTACAGAAGGACTGTTACAGAGAGCAGAGTTTGGAGAATGTTGGGCAGAAGGACTGATACAGAAAGCAGAGGTTGGAGACTGAGCTTCAGAAGGACCTTTACAGAGAACAGAGGTTGGAGACTGCGGTACAGAAAAACTGTTACCGAGAGCAGACATTGGAGACTGGGGTGCAGAAGGACCATTGCAGAAAGCAGAGGTTGGAGATTGGGGCGCAGAAGTACTTTTGCAGAGAGAAGAGGTTGGTGTCTGAGGTGCAGAAGAACTGTTACAGAGAGCAGAGGTTGGAGACTGTGGTTAGAGCAGAGGTTAGAGACCGGGATGCAGAATGTCTGATACAGAAAGGAGAGTTTGGAGACTGGGGTGCAGAAGGACCATTACAGAGAGCAGAGGTTGGAGACTGCAGTACAGAAGTACTGTTACAGAGAGCAGAGGTTGGAGACTGCGGTGGAAAAGGACTGTTACAGAGAGCATATTTTGGAGACTGGGGTGAGGCAGAACTGTTGCAGAGAGAAGATGTTCACGACTGGGTTGCAGAAGGACTGTTGCAGAGAGCAGAGGTTACAGAGTGTGGTGCAGAAGGACTGTTACAGAGAGAAGAGTTTGGAGACTGTGGTGAAGAAAGACTGATACAGTAAGCACAGGTTGGAGACTGGGGTTCAGAAGGATCATTGGAGAGGGCAGAGGTTAGAGACTAGGGTGTAGAAGGACTGATCCAGAAATCAGAGTTTGGAGACTGAGTTTTACAAGGATCTTATGGAGCGCAGAGTTTGGAGATTAAGGTGCAGCAGGACTGTTAGAGAGCATAGAGTTTGGAGACTGAGGTACAGAAGGATCGTTGCAGAGAGCAGAGGTGGAGACTGTGTTGCAGAAGGCCTGTTTCAGAAAGCAGAGGTTGGAGACTGGGGTGCAGAAGGACTGTTATAGAGAGCAGAGTTTGCAGACTGGGTTTCAGAATGGTCTTACAGAGAGCAGAGGTAGGAGACAGAGGTACAGAAAGACTGTTACAGAGAGCAGAGTTTGGAGACTTGGGTACAGAGGAATTGTTGCAGAGAGCAGATTTTTCAGACTGAGGTACATAAGAACTGTTGCAGAGAACAGACGTTGGAGACTGGATTGCACAAGGACTGTTACAGCGAGCAGATGTTGAAGACTGGGGTTCATAAAGATCTTACAAAAAGCAGAGTTTGGAGACTGAGGTGCAGAAGCACTGTTACAGAGAGTAGAAGTCGGAGACTGAGGTGAGAAGGACCCTTGCAAAGAGCAGAGGTTGGAGACTGAGGAGAAGAAGGATAGTTACAGAGAAAAGAGTTTGGAGACTGGGATGCAGAAAAACTTTTGCTTAGAGCAGAGGGTGGAGACTGGGGTGCAGAAGGACTGTTGCAGAGGGTAGATGTTGGAGATTGGGGTCCAGAAGGACTGTAACAGAGAGCAGAGTTTGGAGACTGGTGTGGAGAAGGACTGTTGCAGAGAGCAGATGCTGGAGACTGGGGTGGAGAAAGACTGTTGCAGAGAGCAGATGCTGGTGACTGGGGTGCAGAAGGACAGTTACAGAGATCAGAGTTCGGAGACTGGGTTGCAAAAGAATCTTACAGAGAGCAGAGGTTAGAGAATGAGGTACAGAAGGACTGTTAGAGAAAGCAGAGGTTGGAGACTGAAGTGCAGAAGGATCGTTAGAGAGAGCAGTGTTTGGAGACTGCAGTGCAGAAGGAGTGATACCGAAAGCAGAGGTTTAAGACTGGGGTGCAGAAGGACCCTTAAAGAGAACAGAGGTTGGAGACTGAAAGACTCTTACAGAGAGCAGACATTGAAGACTGGGGTGCAGAATGACTGTTGTAGAGAACAGAGTTTGGAGACTGGTTTACAGAAGGACCATTGCAGAAAGTAGAGGTTTGAGACTGGGTTTCAGAAGGATCTTACAGAGAGCAGAGTTTTGACACTGAGCTGCAGAAGGACTGTGGCAGAGAGAAGAGGTTAAAGATTGGGGCTCTTAAGGACTGTAGCAGAGAGCAGAGGATGGAGTCTGAGGTGCAGAAAGACTGTTACAGAGAGCACAGGTTAGAGACAGGTGTGCCAAAGGACTGATACAGAAAACAGAGTTTGGAGACTGGGGTGCAGAAGGACCCTTACCGAGAGCAGAGGTTGGAGATTGCAGTACAGAACGTCTGTTAAAGAGAGCAGAGGTTGGAGACTGGGGTGGAGAAGGACTGTTGCAGAGAGCAAAAGATGGAGACTGGGGTGCAGTAGGACTGTTGCAGAGAGCAGAGTATTAAGACTGGTTGCAGAAAGACTTTTTCAGAGAGCAGAGGTTGCAGAGTGAATTGTAGAATGACGGTTACAGAGAGCAGAGTTTGGAGACTGTGGTGCAGAAGGACTGATATAGAAAGTAGAGGTGGCAGACTAGGTTGCAAAAGGACCCTTACAGAGAACAGAGGTTGGAGACTGCAGTACAGAAGTACTGTTGTAGAGAACAAGGTTGGAGACTGGGTGCAGAGGTACCAATGCAGAGAGCAGAGGTTGGAGACTGGGGTGCAGAAAGAATGTTACAGAGAGCACAGGTTGGAGACTGAGGTGTAGAAGGAGTGTTACAGAGAGCAGAGTTTGGAGACTGAGGTGCAGAAGTACTGTTACAGAAAGCAGAGGTTGGAAATTGGGGTGTAGAAGGACCGTTACAGAGAGCAGAGGTTGGAGACTGCGGTACAGAAGGACTGTTACACAGAGCAGATCTCGGAGACTGGGGAGCAGCAGGACTGTTGCAGAGGAAAAAAGTTGGGGACTGGGGTGGAGAAGGAATGTTACAGAGAGAAGAGTTTGGAAACTGGAGTGCCGAGGGATCTTACAGAGAGCTGAGTCTGGAGACTGTAGTGCAGGAGGACTGTTGCAAAGAGCAGAAGTAGAAGACTGGGGTCCAAAAGGATCGTGGCAGAGAGCAGATTTTAGAGACTGAGTTGCAGATGGACTGTTACAGAGAGCAGAGTTTGGAGACTGAGGTGCAGAACGACAGTTACATAGAACAGAGTTTGGAGACTGGTTTGCACAAGAACTGTTACAGAGAGCACAGGTTGGAGACTGGGGTTCAGATGGATCTTACAGAGAGCAGAGTTTGGAGAATGGTGTACAAAAAGACAGTTTCAGAGAGCAAATGTTGGAGACTGGGATGGAGAAGAATCATTGCAGAGAGAAGAGTTGGAGACTTGAGTGAATAAGGATCTTGAAGAGAGCAGAGGTTTGTGAGTAGGGTGCAGGAGGACAGTTGCCGAGAGCAGATGTTGGAGAATGGGATGGAGAAAAATCATTGCAGAGAGAAGAGGGTGGATACTGGGGTTCTGAAGGCCTGTTACAGAGAGCAGAGGTTCCAGACTGGGTTGCAAAATTTCTGTTACAGAGAGCAGAAGTTGGAAATTATTCTGCAGAAGGACTGTTACAGAGAGCTGAGTTTAGAGACTCTGTTGCATAAGGGTCTTACAGAGAGCAGAGGTAGGAGACTGAGGTGCAGAAGGATCGTTGCAGAGAGCAGAGTTTTTAGACTTAGTTGCTGAAGGACTGTTGCAGAGAGCAGATATCGGAGACTGGTGTGCAGAAAGACTGTTGCAGAGAGCAGAGGTTGGAGATTGTGGTACAGAAGAATCCTTGGAGAGAGCAGAGTTTGGAGACTGGGGTGCAGAAGGATGGTTACAGAGAGCAGAGGTTGAAAACTATTCTGCAGAAGGACTGATACAGAGAGCAGAGTTTGGAGACTGGGTTTCAAAAGGGTCTTACAGAGAGCAGAGGTAGGAGACTGAGGTGCAGAAGGATCATTGCTGAGAGCAGAATTTTTAGACTGAGATGCTGAAGGACTGTTGCAGAGACCAGATGTTGGAGACTGGTGTGCAGAAGGACTGTTGCAGAGAGTAGAGGTTGGAGACTGGGGTTAAGAAGGACTGTTACAGAGAGCAGAGTTTGGAGACTGGGTTGGAGAAGGATCCTACAGAGAGCACAGGTTGAAGAATCAGGTGCATAAAGACTGTTACAGAGAGTAGATGTTGGAGCCTGAGGTGCAGAAGTAACGTTGCAGAGTACAGAGTTTTGAGACTGAGGTGCAGAAGTATTGTTACAGAGAGCAGAGTTTGGAGACTGGGGTGCAGAAGGACTGTTGCAGATAGCTTACTTTGGAGACCAGGGTGCATAAGGACTGTTATAGAGAGCAGAGTTGGGAGACTTGGTTGCAGAAGGACTGATACAGAAAGAAGTGATTGCAGTCTGCATTGCAGAAAGGCCCTTACAGAGAGCAGAGGTTGGATTCTGCAGTACAGGAGGACTGTTACAGAGAGCAGAGGTTAGAGACTGGGGTGGAGAAGGACTGTAAAAGAGAGCTTATGTTGGTAACTCGGGTGCCGAAGGACTGTTGGAGAGAGAAGAGTTTAGAGACTGGGGTGCAGAAGAACTGTTGCGGAGAGCACAGGTTGAAGACTGGGGTAAAGAAGGACTGTTACAGAGAGCAGAGTTTGGAGACAGTGGTGCAGAAAGATCTTACAGAGAGCAGAATTTAGAGTCTGAGGTGCAGAAGGACTGTTGTAAATATTATAGGTTGGAGACTGGGGTGCAGTAGGATCATTGCAGAGAGCAGAGGTTAAAGACTGGGGTGCAGAAGGATCATTGCAGAGAGTAGAGGTTGGAAACTTGCGTGCAGAAGGCCTGCTAAAGAGAGCAGATTTGGAGACGGGCGTGCAGAAGGCCTGTTACAGAGAGGAGAGGTTGGAGATTGGGGTGCAGAAGGACTGATACTGAGAGCAGTTTTTGAAGAAAGTGTTGCTAAAAGATGTTACAGAGAGCAGAGTTTGGAGACTAAGTTGCCGGTGGACTGTTACAGAGAGTAGTGTTTGGAGACTGGGGTGCAGAAGGACTGTTACAGAAAGCAGAGTTTGGAAATTGGGGTGCAGAAGGACCGTTACAGAGAGCAGAGTTTGGAGACTAAGGTATAGAAGGAATGTTACAGAGAGCAGAGGTGGAAGACTTGGGTGCAGAAGGACTGATACAGAAAGCACAGGTTGGAAACTGAGGTGAAGAAGGATAGACACAGAGAGCAGAGGTTGGAGACTGGGGTTCAGAAAAACTGATACAGAAAGCAGAGGTTGAATACTGGGGTGAAGAAGGAATGTTACAGAGAGAGGAGGTTGGAGACAGCGGTGGAGAAGGATCTTACAGAGAGCAGAATTTAGAGACTGAGGTGCAGAAGGGCTGTTGTAGAAATTAGAGGTTGGAGACTGGGGTGTAGTAGGATCATTGCAGAGAGCAGAGGTTAAAGACTGGGGTGCAGAAGGATCCTTGCAGAAAGCAGATGTTGGAGATTTGCGTGCAGAAGACCCGCTAAAGAGGGCAAATTTGGAGACTGGCGTGCAGAAGGCCTGTTACAGAGAGGAGAGGTTGGAGACTAGGGTGCAGAAAGACTGGTACAGAGAGCAGATTTTGAAGAAAGGGTTGCTGAAGAAACTTACAGAGAGCAGAGGTTGGAGACTAAGGTGCATGTGGACTGTTAAAGAGAGCAGTGGTTGGAGACTGGGGTGCAGAAGGATCGTGGAGAGGAGAGGTTTCAGACTGAGATGCAGAAGTACTGTTACAGAGAGCAGAGGTTGGAGATTGAGGTGTAGAAGGACTGTTACGGAGAGCAGAGTTTGGAGACTGAGGTGCAGAAAGACTGTTACAGAAAGCAGAGGTTAGAAATTGAGGTGCAGAAGGACCGTTACAGAGAGCAGAGGTTAGAGACTACGGTATAGAAGGACTGTTACAGAGAGCAGAGTTGGGAGACTTGGGTGCAGAAGAACTGTTACAGAAAGCACAGGTTTGAGACTGAGGTGAAGACGGATAGACAAAGAGAGCAGAAGTTGGAGACTGGGGTTCAGAATGAGTGATACAGAAAGCAGAGCTTGGAGACTGGGGTGCAGAAGGACCATTACAGAGAGCAGAGTTTGGTGAATGCGGTACAGAAGGACTGTTACAGAGAGCAGATATTGGAGACTGGGGAGCAGAAGGAGTGTTGCAGAGGACAGAGTTTGGAGACTAGGGTGCTGCAGGACCCTTGCAGAAAGCAGAGTTTGGCGACTTGGGTGAAGAAGGGATGTTAGAAAGAGCAGAGTTTGGAAACTGGAGTGCAGAAAGATTTTACAGAGAGCAGAGGTTGGAGACTGTGGTGCAGAAGGACTGTTGCAGAGAGCAGACGTTGGAGACTGGGGTGCAGAAAGATCGTTGCAGAGAGCATAGTTTGCAGACTGGGGCGAAGAAGGCTTTTGCAGAGAGCAGAGGGTGGAGACTGAGGTGCAGAAGGACTGTTAAAGAGAGCAGATGTTGGAGACTGGGGTTCACATGGATATTACAGAGAGCAGATGACGGAGACTGAGGTGCAGAAAGATTCTAACAGACAGCAGAGGTAAAAGACTGGGGTGAAGGAGGTTCGTTTAAGACAGCAGAGTTTTCAGACTGTGGTGCAGAAGGACTGTTGCAGAGATCAGACATTGGAGACTGGGGTGTGAAGGACTGTTCCAGAGAGTAGAAGATGGAGACTGGGGTGCAGAAGGACCGTTGCAGAGAACAGAGATTCCAGACTGAGGTGCAGAAGGATAGTTACAGAGAGCAGAGTTTTGAGACTGGGGTGCAGAAGGACTGTTGCAGAGAGCAGAGGTTTGAGACTGAAGTTCAGAAGGACTGTGCAGAGAGCAGAGGTTGGAGACTAAGGTGCAGAAGGACACTTAGAGCAGAAGTTAGAGACTGGGCTGCAGAAGGATTGATACAGAAAGCAGAGACTCTAGTATTAGGTGAAGAAAGAATGTTACAGAGTGTAGGCTTCGGAGAATGCAGTACAGAAGGACTGTTGCAGAGAGCAGAATTTAGAGACTGGGGTGCAGAAGGACTGTTGCAGAGAGCAGATGTTGGAGACTTAGGTGCAGAAGTCCTGTTACATAGAACAGAGGTTGTAGACAGGGGTGCAGAAGGATCATTGCAAATAGCAGAGCTTGGATACAGGGGTGCAGAAGGATCATTGCAGAGAGCAGAGGTTGGAGATTGGGATGCAGAAGGATCATTGCAGAGAGCAGAGTTATGAGACTTTGGTGCAGAAGGTCTGCTAGAGAGAGCAGAGTATGAACTGGCGGACAGAAGGCCTGCTATTGATAGCAGAGTTTCGAGACTGGAGTGCAGAAGCCCTGTTACAGAGAGGAGAGGTTGGAGACTGGGGTGCAGAAAAACTGTTACAGAGAGCAGAATTTGGAGACTGGTTTGTTGAAGGAACTTAAAGAGAGCAGATGTTGGAGACTGAGGTGCAGGTAGACTGTTACAGAGAGCAGTGGTTGGAAACTGGGGTGCAGAAGAATCATGGAGAGCAGAGGTTTCAGACTGAGGTGTGGAAGGACGGTTACAGAGAGCAGAGTTTAGAGACTGACGTGCAGAAGGACTGTTACAGAAAGCAGGGGTTGGAGACTGTGCTATAGAAGGACTGTTACAGAGAGCAGAGGTTAAAGACTGGGGTGCAGAAGGACTGTTACAGAACCCACAGTTTGAAGACTGAGGTGCAGAAGGATAGATACAAAGAGCAGAGGTTGGAGACTGGGGTTTAGAAGGACTGATTCAAAAAGCAGAGGTTGGAGACTGGGTTGAAGAAAGACCGTTACAGAGAGCAGAGTTTGGAAACTGCGGTACATAAGGTCTGTGACAGAGAGCAGATCTCGGAGACTGGGGAGCAGAAGGACTGTTGCAGAAGACAGAGGTTTGAGATTGGGGTGGAAAAGAAGTTTTACAGAGAGCAGAGTTTGAAAACTGGAGTGCAGAAAGATCTTACAGAGAGCAGAGTTTGGAGACTGTATTGTCGAAGGACTGTTGCAGAGTGAAGACGTTGGAGACTGGGCTCCAGAAGGTTTGTTGCAGAGAGCAGAGTTTGGAGACTGGGGTGAAGAAGGACTGTTGCAGAGAGAAGATGTTGGAGACTGCGGTGCAGAAGAATTGTTACAGAGAGGAGGGGTTAGAGACTGAGGTGTGGAAGGACTGTTACAGAGAGCTGCGTTTGGAGACTGGGGTGCAGAAGGACTGTTACAGAGAGCAGAGGTTGGAGACTGCAGTTCAGATGGATGTTACAGAGAGTTTGCAGACTGGGGTGCAAAAGGACCCCAGAGAGCAGATGTTCGAGAATTGGGTGGAGAAGAATCGTTGCAGAAAAGAGTTTGGAGACTGGAGTGCAGCAGGCCTATTACAGAGAAAGACTGAGGTGCAGAAGGACTGTTTCAGAGATTAGAGGTTGAATACTGGGGTTTAGTAAGATCATTGCAGAGAGCAGAGGTTGGAGACAGGCTTGCAGAATGATCGTTGCATAGAGCTGAGTTTGGAGACATTTTAGCAGAAGGCCTGTTACAGAGAGGAGAGGTTTGAGACTGGGATGCAGAAGGACTGTTATAGAGAGCAGTGTTTAGAGACTGAGTCGCTGAAGGATCTTACGAAGAGCAGAGGTTAAAGACTGAGCTGCAGGTGGACTGTTACAGAGAGCAGTGGTTGGAGACTGGGGTGCTGAAGAATCGTGGAGAGCAGAGGTTTCAGACTGAGGTACAGGTGGACTTTTACAGAGAGCAGTGATTGGAGACTGGGGTGTAGAGGGACTGTTACAGAGAGCAGAGTTTGGAGACTCAGGTGCAAAAAAAACTGTTACAAGAAGCAGAGTTTGGAAATTAAGATGCAGAAAGACCGTTAAAGAGAGCAGAGTTTGGAGACTGCGGTATAGGACTGTTACCTAGAGCAGAGGTTGAAGACTGGAGTGCAGAAGGACTCTTACATAGAGCATAGGTTGGAGACTGAGGTGCAAAGGATAGATACAGAGAACAGATTTTGGAGACTTGGGTTCAGGCAGACTGATACAAAAAGCAAAGTTTGGAGACTGGAGTGTAGAAGAACCTTTACAAAGAGTAGAGGTCGGAGACTGCAAAACAGAAGGATTGTTACAGAGAACAGATCTCGCAGACTGGGGAGCAGAAGGACTGTTGCAGAGACCTGAGGTTGATAACTGGGTGGAGAGGAATGTTATAGACAGCAGAGTTTGGAAACTAGAGTGCAGAAGGATCTTATAGAGAGCAGAAGTTGGAGACTGTGGTGCAGAAGGACTGTTACTGAGAGCAGAGGTTGGAAACTGGGCTGCACAAAAATTGTTGCAGAGAGCGGAGTTTGGAGACTGGGGTGCAGAAGGAGTGTTCCAGAGAGAAGATGTTGAAGACTGGGGTGCAGAAGGAATGTTGCAGAGAGCAGATTTTAGAGACTGGGATGCAGAAGGACTGTTACAGAGAGCAGAGGTTGGAGACTGAGGTGCAGAAAGACTGTTAAAGAGAACAGAGTTTGGAGATTTTTGTGTAGAAGGACTGTTACAGAGAGCATAGGTTGGAGACTGGGGTTCAAAACAACTGTTGCAGACAGCAGATTTTGGAGACTTGGGTGGAGAAGAATCGTTGCATGGAGAAGAGGTGGGAGACTGGGTTGCAGAAGTCCTGTTACACAGAGCAGAAATAGGGGACTGTGTGCAGAAGGACAGATAAGAAGAGCAGAGTTTTGAGACTGAGGTGCAGAAGGACTGTTACAGAGAGCCGAGGTAGGAGACTGGAGTGCAGATGGGTCGTTGCAGAGAGCAGAGTTTTAATACTGAGGTGCAGAAGGACTGTTGCAGAGAGCAGATGTTTGTAACTAGTGTGCAGAAGGACTGCTGTAGAGAGCAGAGATTTTAGACTAGGGTGGAAAAGTCCTGTTACAGAGAGCAGAGGTTGGAGACTCGGGTGCAGAAGGACTGTTACACAGAGCAGAGGTTGGATAAGGATGTGCAGAAGCATCTTACACAGAGAAGAATTAGGAGACTGAGGTGCAGATGGACTTTTACAGAGATAAGGGGTTGGAGACTGGGGTGCAGAAAGATCGTTGCAGAGAGCACATTATGGAGACTGGGGTGCAGAAGGCCTGCTACAGAGAGCAGAGTTGAAAGACTGGCGTCCAAAAGGCATGTTACAGAGAGGAGAGGTTGGAGACTGGGGTGCAGAAGGACTGTTACAGAGAGAACAGTTGATAAGACTGGGTTGCTGAAGGATCTTACAGAGAGAAGAGGTTGGATACTGAGGTGCAGTTGGACTGTTACAAAGAGCAGTGGTTGGAGACTGAGGTGCAGAAGGACCATGTAGAGAGGAGAGGTATCAGACTGAGGTGCAGAAGGACTGTTACAGAAAGCAGAGTTTGGAGACTGAGGTGTATAAGTACTGTTATACAGAGCAGAGTTTTGAGACTGATGTGCAGAAAGATTGTTACAGAAAGCAGAGGTTGGAAATTAGGGTGCCGAAGGACCTTTACAAAGACCAGAGTTTGGAGACTGCGGTATAGAAAAACAGTTACAGAGAGCAGAGGTTGAGAACTCGGGTGTAGAAGGAATGTTACAGAGAGTACAGGTTGGAGACTGAGGTGCAGAAGGATAGACACAGAGAGAAGAGTTTTGAGACTGGTGTTCAGAAGGACTCTTATAGAGAACAGTGTTTAGAGACTGGGGTACAGAAGAATCGTGCAGAGAGCAGAGGTGTCAGACTGAGGTGCAGAAGGACTGTTACAGAGTGCAGAGGTTGAATACTGAGGTGTAGAAAGACTGTTACAGAGAGCCGAGGTTGGAGACTGAGGTGTAGAAGGACTGTTACAGAGAGCAGAGTTTGGAGACTGAGGTGCAGAAGGACTGTTACAGAAAAAGTCGTTTGAAATTGGGGTGCAGAAAGACCGTAACAGAGACCAGAGTTTGGAGACTGCGGTATAGAAAAACTGTAACAGAGAGCAGAGGTTGGAGACTGAGGGGCAGAATAATAGATACAGAGAGCAGAGGTTTGAGACTGGGTTTTAGAGGAATCCTACAGTGAGCAGAGGTTGGAGAGTGAAGTGCAGAAGGATCATTGCAGACAGCAGAGGTTGGAGACTGGGGTTCAGATGGATTGTTGCAGAGAGCAGATTTTGGAGACTGGGGTGGAGAAGAATTGTTGCAAAGAGAAGAGGTTAAAGATTGTTGTGCAGAAGTACTCTTACAGAGTGCAGAGTTTAAAGACTTGGTTGCAAAAAGATCTTACAGAGAGCAGAGTTGGGAGACTGAGGTGCAGAAGGATTGTTAGAGAGAGCAGTGGAAAGAGACTGAGGTGCAGAAGGACTGTTACAGAGAGCAGAGGTTGGATACAGGGGTGCAGAAGCATCTTACGGAGAGCAGAATTTAGAGACTGAGGTGCAGAAGGACTGTTGCAGAGATCAGTAGTTGGAGAGTGGGGTGCAGTTGGATCAATGCAGGGAGCAGATTTTGGAGACTGGGGTGCAGAAGGCCTGCTACAGAAAGAAGAGTTTGGTGACTGGCTTGCAGAAGGCCTGTTACAGAGAGGATAGGTTGGAGACTGAAGTGCAGGTGGACTGTTACAGAGAGCAGTGTTTGGAGACTGGGGTGCAGAAGAATCGTGCAGAGAGCAGAGGTGTCAGACTGAGGTGCAGAAAGACTGTTACAGAGAGCAGAAGTTGGAGACTGAGGTGTAGAAGGACTGATAAAGAGAGCAGAGTTAGGAGACTGAGGTGTAGAAGGACTGTTACAGAAAGCAGAGGTTGGAAATTGGGGTGCAGATGGACCGTTAAAGAGACCAGAGTTTGGTGACTGCGGTATAGAAAAACTGTTACAGAGAGCAGAGTTTGGAGACTGGGGTGCAGAAAGAATGTTAAAGAGAGAACAGGTTGGAGACTGAGGTGCAGAAGGATAGATACAGAGAGCAGAGTTTTGAGACTGGGGTAAAGAAGGACTTTTACAGAGAGCAGTTGTTGGAGACTGGGGAGCAGAAAGACTGTTGCAGAGGACAGAGTTTGGAGACTAGGGTGCCGCAGAATACTTGCAGAAAGCAGAGGTTAAATACTGGGGTGAAGAAAGAGTGTTACAGAGAGAAGAATTTGGAAACTAGAGAACAGGTTGGAGACTGAGGTGCAGAAGGATCTTACAGAGAGCCGAGTTTGGAGACTGTGGTGCAGAAGGACTGTTGCAAAGAGCAGAGATTGGAGACTGAGGTGCAGAAGTCCTGTTAAATAGAGCAGAGCTAAATAAAAGGGGTGCAGAAAGATCTTATAGAGAGCAGAATTTGAAGACTGGGGTGCAGAAGGACTATTGTAGAGATCAGATTTTGGAAACTGGGGTGAAGTAGGATCATTGCAGAGAGCAGAGTTTGGAGACTGGCGTGCAGAAGGCCACTTACAGAAAAGAGAGTTTGGAGACTGGGGTGCAGAAGGACTCTTATACGGAGCAGTGTTTGGAGACTGGGTTGCTGAAGGATCTTACAGAGAGCAGAGGTTAGAGACTGAGGTGCAGGTGGACTGTTACAGAGAGCAGAGGTTGGGGATTGAGGTGTAAAAGGACTGTTACAGAGAGGAGAGTTTGGAGACTCAGGTGCAGAAGGACTGTTACAGAAAGCAGAGTTTCGAAATTGGGCTGCAGGAGGACCATTACAGAGAGCAGAGGTTGAAGACTGAGTTGCAGAAGGAGTGTCACAGAGAGCAAAGATTAGAGACTTGGGTTCAGAAGGACCGTTACATAGAGCAGACTTTTGAGAGTGCACTACAGGAGGACTGTTACAGAGAGCAGAGATTGGAGACTGGGGTGGAGAAGGACTTTTGCAGAGAGCAGAAAAAGGAGACTGGGGTGCAGAAGGATCTTTGTGGAAAGCAGAGTATTGAGACTGGTGTTCAGAAGTACTGTTACAGAGGACAAAGTTTTGAAAAGGGGTTCAAATGGATTGTTACAGAGGGCAGAGTTTGGATACTGGGTTGCAGAAGAATCTTACAAAGAGCAAATGTTTGAGACTGAGGTGCAGAAGGACTGTTACAGAGAGTAGAGGTTACAGACTGACGTGCAGAAGGACTGTTGCAGAGAGCAGATGTTAGAGACTGGGGTGCAGAAGGACTTTTTCAGAGAGCAGATGTTGGAGCCTGAGGTGCAGAAGGATTGTTATAGAGAGCAGAGGTTGAATACTGGTGTTCAGAAGAACACTTGCAGAGATCAGAGTTTTGGAACTGAGGTGAAGCAGGATCGTTGCAGAGAGCAGAGTTTTCAGACTTAGGTGCAGAAGGACTGTTGCAGAGAGCAGATGTTGGTGACTGGGGTGCAGAAGGTTCGTTGCAGAGAGCAGAGGTTAGAGACTAAGGTGCAGAAGGACTGTTACAGATAGCAGAGGTTTGAGACTGGGGTGTAGAAAGACTGTTGCAGAGACCAGAATTTGAGACAGCGGTGCTTAAGGACTATTGCAGAGAGTAGAGGTTGGAGACTGAAATGCAGAAGGACTTTTACAGAGAGTAGAGGTTGGAGACTGAGGTACAGAAAGATTGTTAAAGAGAGCAGAGTTTGGATACTGGGGTGCAGAAGGACTGTTGCAGAGAGCAGAGGTTGGAGAGTGGGGTGTAGAAGGACCGTTACAAAGAGCAGAGTTTTGAGACTGGTACAGAAGGACTGTTACAGAGAGCAGAGGTTGGATACTGGGGTGCAGAAGGACTGATGCAGAGAACAGAGTTTGGAGACTGGGGTTCAGACAGACCGTTTCAGAGAGCAGAGGTTGGAGACTCAGGTGCAGAAGAATTGTTACAGAGAGCAGAGTTAGGATACTGGTTTGCAAAAGGACTGATCCAGAAAGCATAGGTTGGAGAATGGGGTTCAGAAGGCCTGTTACAGAGAGCAGCGGTTGGAGACTGAGGTACTGAAGGTTCATTACAGAGAGCAGAGCTTGGGGACTGAGGTGCAGTCGGACTGTTACAGAGAGGAGCGGTTGGGGACTGGGGTGCAGAAGGATTCTTACAGAGAGCAGAGTATGGAGACTGTGGTGCAGAAAGAGTGTTACAGAGAGCAGAGTTTGTAGATTGGTGACCAGAAGAACTGTTACAGCGAGCAGATGTTGGAGAATGAAGTGCAGAAGGTCTGTTACTGAGAGCAGAGTTTGGAGACTGAGGTGCAGAAAGATCGTTACAGAGAGCAGAGGTTGAAGACTGGTGTGCAGAAAGTGTGTTACAGAGAACAGAGTTTGGAGACTGAGGTGAAGAAGAATTTTTTACAGAGAGAAGAGTTTGGACACTGATGTTCAGAAGGACTGTTACAGAGAGCAGAGCTTGGAGATTGGGGTGCAGAAAGACTGTTGCAGAGAGCAGAGGTTGGAGACTTAGATGCACAAGGAACGCTACAGAGAGCAGAGGTTGGAGACTGGGATGCAGCAGGACAGTTGCAGAGAGCACTGGTTGGAGACTGGGGTGCAGAAGAAATGTTGCAGAGAGCAGAGGTTTGAGACTGAGGTGAAGAGGGACTGTAGTGGAGAGCAGAGGTTGAAGACTGGGGTGCAGTAGGATCATTTCAGAGAACAGAGTTTGGAGACTGGGGTGTAGAAGGACTTTTGCAGAGAGAAGAGCTTGGAGACTGGGGTGCAGAAGGACTGTTGCAGAGAGCAGAGGTTGGAGACTGAGGTGCAGAAGGACTTTTACAGAGAGCAGAGGTTGGAAACTGGGGTGCAGAATAACTGATATGGAAAGTAGAGTTAGGAGTCTCGGGTGAAGAAGGACCGTTACAGACAGCAGATGTTGGAGACTGCGGTACAGAAGGACTGTTTAAGTGACTAGAGTTTGGAGCCTGGGGTGTAGAAAGACTTTTGCTTAGAACAGAGGTTAGAGACTGGGGTGCCGAAGGAATGTTGCATAGAGCGGAAGTTGGAGACTGAGGTGCAGTAGGACTGTTATAGAGAGCAAAGTTTGGAGACCGAGGTTAAGAAGAATCTTACAGAGAGCCGAGGTTGGAGACTGGGGTGCAGGAGAACTGTTTAAAAGAGCAGAGGTTGGAGAGTGTGGTGCAGAAGGACTGTTACAGAGAGCAGAGTTTGGAGACTTGGGTGCAGAATAACTGATATAGAAAGTAGAGTTTGGAGACTGGGGTGCGGAAGGACTGTTATAGAGAGCACAGTTTGGAGACTGGTGTGAAGAAGGATCTTACAGAGAGCAGAGGTTGGAGACTTGGTGCAGAAGGACTGTTGCAGAGAGCAGT
Organism: Ictidomys tridecemlineatus; assembly: GCF_052094955.1. Lineage (NCBI taxonomy): Eukaryota > Metazoa > Chordata > Mammalia > Rodentia > Sciuridae > Ictidomys > Ictidomys tridecemlineatus. The sequence goes on from NW_027523409.1 coordinate 34,010, forward strand.
GGTTGGAGACTGAGGTGGAGAAGGATCATTGCAGAGAGAAGAGGTTTGGAGACTGGGGTGCAGAAAGATTGTTAGAGATAGCACAGTTTGAAGACTGGGGTGTAGAAGGATAGATGTAGAGAGCAGAGGTTTCAGATTGAGGCTTAGAAAGACTGTTACAGAGAGGAGAGGTTGGAGTCTGAGGTGCAAAAGGACTTTTATAGAAATCAGAGGTTGGCAATTGGGGTGCAGATTTACCGTTACAAAGAGAAGAGTTTGAAGACTGCGATACAAAAGGACTTTTACAGAGAGCAGAGTTTCAAGACTGGGTAGAAGAAGGATCGTTGAAGAGAGCAGATGTTGGAGACTGGGGTGCAGAAGGACTGTTACAAAGAGCAGAGGTTGGAGACTGAGTTGCAGAAGGACACTTACAGAGAGCAATGACTGAGACTGGGGTGCAGAAGAAATGTTGCTGAGACCAGAAGTTGGAGACTGGGTTGCAGAAGGACTCTTACTGAGAGCAGAGGTTGGAGACTGGGGTGCAGAAGAACTGATACAGAAAGTTGATGTTGGAGACTGGGGTGCAGAAGGACCGTTACAGAGAGCAGAGTTTTGAGACTGCGGTACAGAAGGACTGTTGCAGAGAGCAGAATTAGGATACTGGTGTGCAAAAGGACTGATTCCGAAAGCATAGGTTTGAGTATTGGGTTCAGAAGGCCTGTTACAGAGAGCAGCGGTTGGAGACTGAGGTGCTGAAGGTTCATTACAGAGAGCAGAGGTTGGACACTGAGGAGCAGAAGGTCTATTATATAAAGGAGCGTTTGGAGACTGGGGTGCAGAAGGATTCGTACAGAGAGTAGAGGAAGGAGACTGGGGTGGAAAAGGACAGTTGCAGAGAGCAGAGGATGGAGACTGAGGTGAAGAAGGATTGTTGCAGAGAGAAGAGGTTGGAAACTGGGTTTCAGAAGGCCTGTTACAGAGTGAAGAGTTTGGAGAGTGGGGTGCAGAAGGTTTGTTACAGAGAGCAGAGGTTGGAGACTAAGGTTCAGAAGGATCGTTTCAGAGGGCAGAGGTTGGAGACTGGGGTGCAGAAAGACCGTTACAGATTGCAGAACTTGGAGATTGAGGTGGAGAAGGATCTTGAAGAGAGTAGAGGTTGAAGACTGAGGTGCAGAAGGATAGCTACCGAGAGCAGAGTTTGGAGACTGGGGTGCAGCAGGAAAGTTACAGAGAGCACAGGTTGGAGACTGGGGTGCAGAAGAAATGTTGCAGAGAGCAGTGTTTTGAGACTGGGGTGAAGAAGAACTTTAGAGGAGAGCAGAGGTTGGAGACTGGAGTGCAGAAGGACTGTTGCAGAGAGCAGAAGTTGGAGACTGGGATGTAAAAGGATTCTTGCAGAGAGCACTGGTTGGAGACTGAAGTGTAGAAAGACTGTTGCAGAGAGAAGAGCTTGGAGACTGGGGTGCAGAAGGACTGTTGCAGAGAGCAGAGGTTGTAGACTGAGGTGCAGAAGGACTGTTACAGATAGCAGAGTTTGAAGACTGGGGTGAAGAAAAATCGTTGTAAAGATCAGAAGTTTCAGATTGAGGCTTAGAAGGACTGTTAAAGAGAGCAGATGTTGGAGTTTGAGGTGCAGAAGGACTGTTACAGAGAGCAGAGTTTGGAGACTGGTGTGCAGAAGGACCTTTGCACAGAGCAGATGTTGGAGACTGGGGTGCAGAAGGATTGTTACAGAGAGCAGACCTTGAAGACTGAGGTGCAGAAGGATTGTTACAGAGAGCAGAGTTTGAATACTGGGGTGCAGAAGAACCATTACAAAGAGAGAAGTTAGGAGAATGATGTGCAGAAGGACTTTTCCAGAGAGCAGAGGTTGGATACTGTGGTGCAGAAGGACTGTTACAGAGAGCAGATGTTGGAGACTGGGATGCAAATGGATCTTACAGATAGCAGAGTCTGGAGACTGGGGTGCAGAAGGACTGTTGCAGAGAGCAGAGTTTAGAGACTGAGGTGCAAAAGGATCGTTGCAGAGAGAAGAGGTTAGAGACTGGGGTGCAGAAGGACTTTTTCAGAAAGCAGAGGTTGGCAATTGGGGAGCAGAAGAACTGTTACAAAGAGAAGATGTTGGAGACTGCAATACAAAAGGACTGTTACAGGGAGCAGAGGTTGGAAACTGGTTAGAAGAAGAACCACTTTAGATTGCTGATGTTGGAGACTGGTGTGCAGAAGGACTGTCACAGAGAGCAGAGGTTGGAGACTGAGTTTCAGAAAGATTATTACTGAGAGCAGAGGTTGAAACCTGAGGTGCAGAAGGATCGTTGCAGAGAGAAAAGGTTGGAGACTGGGGTGCAGAAGGCCTGATACAGAGAGCAGAGTTTGAGACTTGGGTGCAGAATACCTTTTACAGAGAACAGAGGTTGGAAACAGGGGTGCAGAAGGATTTTTACAGATAGCACAGTTTGGAGACTGGGGTGCAGAAGGATCATTACAGAGAGCAGATGTTTCAGACTGAGGCTTAGAAGGACTGTTATAGAGAGCAGAGTTTGGAATCTGAGGCTCAGAAGGATTGTTCCAGAAGGCAGAGGTTGACAATTCCCTTGTAGAAGTACCATTATAGAAAGAAGAGTTTGGAGACTGGGGAGCAGAAGGACCGTTGCAGAGAGCAGATGTTGGAGACTGGGGTAAAGAAGGATTGTTACAGAGAGCAGAGTTTGGAGACTGGGGTGCAGTAAGACCGTTGCAGAGAGCAGACTTTGGAGACTGAGGTGCAGAAGAATTGTTACAGAGAGCAGAGGTTGGAGACTTGGGTGCAGAAGGACCATTACAGAGAGCAAAGGTTGGAGACTGAGGTGCAGAAACACTTTTAAAGAGAGCACAGTTTGGATACTGGGGTGTAGAAGAACTGCTACAAAGAGCATAGTTTGGAGACTGGGATGAAAAATGATCTTCCAGAGAGCAGAGTCTGGAGACTGGGGTGCAGAAAGACTGTTACAGAAAGCAGAGGATGGCAACTGGGGAGCAGAAGGACCTTTCCAAATAGAAGAGGTTGGAGCCTGTGATACAAAAGGACTGTTACAGAGAGCAGAGGTTGGAGATTAGGTAAAAGAAGGATCCTTTCAGAGAGCAGATGTTGGAGACTAGGGTACAGAAGGACTGTTACATAGAGCAGAGTTTTGAGACTGGGGTGAAGAAGGACTGTAGAGGAGAGCAGAGGTTGGAGACTGAGTTGCAGATAGATCGTTACAGAGAGCAGAGGTTAGAGACTGGGGTGCAGAAAAACCGTTAGTGAGAGCAGAGGTTGAAGACTGAGGTGCAGAAGGACTTTTACATAGAACAGAGGTTGGAGACTGGGGTGCAGAAGGATTCTTACAGAGAGCGGAGAATGGAGACTTTGGTGCAGAAGGAGTGATACAGACAGCAGAGTTTGGAGATTGGGGTGCTGAAAAACTGTATAGAGAGCAGAGGTTGGAGACTGGGGTGCAGAAGGATTGTTACAGAGAGCAGAGGTTGGAGACTCGGGTGCAGAAGGACTGTTACAGAGAGTAGAGGTTCGAGACTGTGGTGCACTAGAACTGTTACAGAGAGCAGAGGTTGGAGACTGGGGTGTAGAAAGCCTGTTACAGTGAGCAGAGGTTGGAGACTGAGGTGCAGAAGATTGGTACAGAGAGGAGAGGTTGGAGACTGAGGTGTAGAAGTACTGTTACAGAGAGCAGAGTTTGGGAACTGGGGTGCAGAAGGATCGTTGCAGAGAGCAGACTTTGGAACCTGAGGTGCAGAAGTATCGTTGCAGAGATCAGAGTTTGGAGACTGAGGTGCTGAAGGATCTTTACAGAGGGCAGAGGTTGGAGACTGGGGTCAAAAACAATGGTACAGAAAGAACAGTCCAGAGACTTGGGAGCAGAAGAAATGTTGCAGAGTATAATGGTTAGAACTGGGGTGCAAAAGGACTTTTGCAGAGAACAAATTTGTAGACGGAAGTGCAGGAGAACTGATACAGAGAGCAGAGGTTTGAGACTGAGGTCCAGAAGGATTGTAACAGAGATCAGAGTGTGGAGACTGGGGTGCAGAATGAGTGTGAAGGAGAGGAGAATTTTGAGATTGGGGTGCAGAAGGACTGTTGCAGAGAGCAGAGTTTGGAGAATGAGGTGCAGAAAGACTGTTACAGAGAGCAGAGGTTGAACACTGGGGTGCAGAAGGACCGTTGCACAGAGCAGAGTTTGGAGCTTGGAGAGAAAAAGGATCGTTGCAGAGAGCAGATGTTGGAGACTGGGGAGCAGAAGGACTGTTACAGAGAGAAGAGGTTGGAGAGTGAGGTGCAGAAGGATCGTTTCAAAGAGTAGAGGTTAAAGACTGGGGTGCAGAAGGACCATTACAGATTGCAGAGGTTAGATACTGAGGTTCAGAAGGACTTTTACAGATAAGAGAGGTTGGAGACTGGGGTGTCAAAGGATTCTTACAGAGAGCAGAGGATGGAGACTGGGGTGCAGATGGTGTGTTACAGAGAGCAGAGTTTGGAGATTGGGGTTCAGAAGAACTGATAAAGAGAGCAGAGGTTGGAGACCGTGGTGCCGACGCATCATTGCAGAGAGCAGAGGTTGAAGACTGAGGTGCAGAAAGATTGTTACAGAGAGCAGATTTTGGACACTGATGTGCAGAAGAACTGTTAAAGAGAGCAGAGCTTGGAGTATGGGTTGCAGAAGGACTGTTGCCGAGAGCAGAGTTTGGAGACTGGGGTGCAGAAAGATCGTTAGAGAAAGCAGAAGTTGTAGACTGAGGGTCAGAAGGATTGCTACAGAGAGCAGAGTTTGGAAACCAAGGTGCAGTAGGATAGTTACAGAAAGCACAGGTTGGAGACTGGTTTGCAAAAGAAATGTTGCAGAGAGCAGAGGTTGGTGACTGGGATGCAGAAGGACTTTAGCAGAGAGCAGAGGTTGGAGACTTGGGTGTAGAAGGACTGTTGCAGAGACCAGACGTTGGATTCTGGGATGCAGAATGATCCTTGCAGAGAGCAGAACTTTGAGACTGGGGAGAAGAAGGTCCGTTGCAGAGTGATGAGGTTGGAAACTGAGGTACAGGACTGTTACAGAGAGCAGAGTTTGGAGACTGGGTTGCAGAAGACCTGTTACAGAGAGCAGATGTTGGAGACTTGGGTGCAGAAGGATTGTTAGAGATAGCACAGTTTGAAGACTGGGGTGTAGAAGGATAGATGTAGAGAGCAGAGGTTTCAGATTGAGGCTTAGAAAGACTGTTACAGAGAGGAGAGGTTGGAGTCTGAGGTGCAAAAGGACTTTTATAGAAATCAGAGGTTGGCAATTGGGGTGCAGATTTACCGTTATTAAGAGAAGAGTTTGAAAACTGCGATACAAAAGGACTTTTACAGAGAGCAGAGTTTCAAGACTGGGTAGAAGAAGGATCGTTGCAGAGAGCAGATGTTGGAGACTGGGGTGCAGAAGGACTGTTACAAAGAGCAGAGGTTGGAAACTGAGTTGCAGAAGGACAGTTACAGAGAATACAGGTTGGGGACTGGGATGCAGAAGAAATGTTGCAGAGAGTAGAGTTTGGAGACTTGGGTGCATAAGGACTGATGCAGAGAGCAGAGTTTGGATACTGGGGTGCAGAAGGATCGTTGCACAGAGCAGAGGTTGGAAACTATGGTGCAGAAGGATAGTTACACAGAGCAGAGTTTGGTTCCTGGGGTGTAAAAAGACTGCTGCAAAAAACAGAGTTTGGAGACTGAGGTGCAAAAGGACTGATACAGAGAGCAGAGGTTGGAGACTGGGGTGCAGAAGGACTGATACACAAAGCAGAGGTGGGAGACTGGGGTTCAAAAGGACCGTTACAGGGAGCAGAGTTTGGAGACTGCAGTAGAGAAGCACTTTTACAGAGTGCAAAATATGGAGACCAGTGTGCAGAAGGACTGTTACAGAGAGAAGAGTTTGGAGACTGGGGTCCAGAAGGACTGTTGCAGAGAGCAGAGTTTGGAGACTGAGGTGAAGAAGGATCGTTGCAGAGAGAAGAGGTTGGAGACTGGGATGCAGAAGGCCTGTTACAGAGTGCAGAGATTGGAGACTGGGGTGCAGAAGGCCTGTTACAGAGAGCAGAGTTTGGAGACTGGGGTGCAGAAGGAATGTTACAGATAGCACAATTTCGAGAATGGGTTGCACAAAGATCTTACAGAGAGCATTTTTGAGACTGAGGTTCAGAATGACTATTACAGAGATCAAAGTTTGGAAACTGGGGTGCAGAAGGATTGTGGCAGAGAGCAGATGTTGTATCCTGGGGTGCAGAAGGACTGTTGCAGAGAGCAGAGTTTTGAGACCGGGGTGCAGAACGATAGTTTCAGAGAGCAGAGGTTGGAGACTTGGGTGTACAAGGCCTGTTACAGAGAACAGAGGTTGGAGACGGAGGTGCAGAAGGACTTTTACATAGAGTAGACGGTGAAGACTGTGTTGCTAAAGAGTGTTACAGAGAGCAGAGTTTGGAAACTGGGGTGTATAAGGACTGTTGCTGTGAGCAGAGATTGGAGCCTGGGGAGAAGAAGGATCGTTGCGGAGAGCAGATGTTGGAGACTGGGGTGCAGAAGTATTTTTCAAGAGATCAGAGGTTGGAGACTGAGGTGCAGAAGGACTTTTACAGAGATCAGAATTTTGAGATGAGTTGCAGAAGGATCGTTACAGAGAGCAGAGGTTGGAGACTGTGTTGCAGAAGGACTGATACAGAGATCATATTTGGAGACTGAGGTGAAGGAGGATCGTTGCTGAGAGCAGAAGTTGGAAACCAAGGTGCATAAGGATCATTACATAAAGAAGATTTTGGTTACTGGGGAGTAAAAGAACTGCTGCAGAGAGCAGAGGTTGGAGACTGAGGTGCAAAAGGACTGATACAGAGAGCAGATGTTGGAGACTGTGGTGCAGAAGTACTGTAGCAGAGAGCAGAGGTTGGAGACTGGGGTGCACAAGGACTGTTTCAGAGAGCATAGTTTGGAGACTGGTTTGCAGAAGGACTGTTGCAGAGAAAAGAGTGTGGAGACTGGGGTGCAGAAGAACCATTGCAGAGAGCAGAGGTTGGAGACTCAGTTGCAGAAGGATTGTTACAGAGAGCAGACGTTGGAGACTGGGGTGCAGAAGGACTGTTGCACAAAGCAGAGGTTGGACACTGAGGTTAAGAGAGATCCTTGAAGAGAAGAGATTGGAGACTGGGTGCAGAAGCCCTGTTACAGAGAGCAGAGTTTGTAGACTGAGGTGCAGAGGGCTGTTAAAGATAGCACAATTTCGTGACTGGGTTGCAGAAAGATATTACAGAGAACATTTTGTAGACTGAGGTTCAGAAGCACTGTTACAGAGAGCAAAGTTAGGAAACTCGGGTGCAGAAGGATTTTTGCAGAGAGCTGAGTTTTCATACTGAGGTGCAGAAGGACTGTTTCAGAGAACAGATGTTGGATCATGGGGTGCAGAAGGACTCTTACAGAGAGCAGAGTTTGGAGACTGGGATGCAGAAGGATCATTGCAGAGAGCACAGGTTTGAGACTGGGGTGCAGAAGGGCTGTTACAGAGAGCAGAGGTTGGAAACTGGAGTTCAGAAAGCCTGTTACAGAGAGTAGAGTTTGGAGACTGGGGTGCAGAAGGAGTGCTACAGAGAACAGAGTTTGGAGATTGGGGTGCAGAAGAACTGTTACTGAGAGCAGAGGTTGGAGACAGGGGTTCAGAAAAACTATTTCAGAGAGCAGAGTTTGAAGACTGAGGTGCAGAAGGACTGTTACAGAGAGCAGATTTTGGAAACTGGGATGTAGACGGATCGATACAGAGAGCAGAGGTTGGAGCCTGGGGAGAAGAAGGATTGTTGCAGAGAGCAGATGTTGGAGACTGTGGTGCAGAAGGACTGTTAAAGAGAGCAGAGGTTTGAGATTGAGGTGCAGAAAGATCATTTCTGAGTTCAGAGTTTTGAGACTGGGGCGCAGAAGGACTGTTACAGATTCCAGAACTTGGAGACTGAGGTGCAGAATGACTTTTACAGAGAAGAGACTTTGGAGACTGGGCTGCAAAAGGATGCTTACAGAGAGCAGAGAATGGAGAATGGGGTGCAGAAGGATCATTAAAGAGAGCAGATGTTGGAGAATGAGGTGCAGAAGGATCGCTACAGAGAACAGAGGTTGGAGACTGGGTGGCAGCAGGACAGTTACAGAAAGCACAGGTTGGAGACTTGGGTGCAGAAGAAATGTTGCAGAGAGCAGAGGTTGAAGACTGGGGTGCAGAAGTACTTTAGCAGAGAGCAGAGGTGGTAGACTGGGGTGCATAAGAACTGTTGCAGAGAGAAGTTGTTGGAGACTGGGATGCAGAAGGATCATTGCAGAGAACAGAGATTGGAGACTGCGGTTTAGATGGACTGTTGCAGAGAGCAGAGGTTGGAGACTGAGGTGCAGAAGAATCATTGCAGAAAGAAGAGGTTGGAGACTGGGGAGCAGAAGGCCTGTTACAGAAAGCAGAGTCTGGAGACTGGGGTGCAGAAGACCTGTTACAGAGAGCAGAGGTTGGAGACTGGGGTGCAGAAGGATTGTTACAGATAGAACAGTTTGGAGACTGGGGTGCAGAAGGATCTTATAGAGAGCATTTTGGAGACAGAGGTGCAGAAGAAGTGTTACAAGAGCAGAGGTTTAAGACTGGGGTACTGAAGGATTCTTGCAGAGAGCAGCATTTTCAGACTGAGGTGCAGAAGTACTGTTGCAGAGAGCAGATGTTGGATCCTAGGTTGCAGAAGGCATATTAAAGAGAGCAGAGTTATAAGGCTGGGGTGCAGAAGGACTGTTACAGAGAGCAGAGTTTGGAGATCGGGGTGAAGAAGTACTGTTACAGAGAGAAGAGGTTGGAGACTGAGGTTTAGAAGGACTATTGCAGAGAGCAGATGTTGGAGACTGAGGTGCAGAAAGATTGTTGCAGAGAGAAAATTTTGGAGACTAGGGTGCAGAAGGCCTGTTACAGAGAACAGAGTTTGTAGACTGGGGTGAAGAAGACCTGTTACAGAGAGTAGAGGTTGGAGACTGGGGTGCAGAAGGATTGTTGCAGACAGCAGAGGTTTCAGACTGAGGCTTAGAAGGACTCATACAGACAGCAGAGTTTGGAATCTGAGGCGCAGAATGACTGTTACAGAAAGCAGAGGTTGGCAATTAGGGTGTAGCAGGACCGTTATAGAGAGAAGCATTTGGAGACTGCAGTACAGAAAGACTGTTAGAGAGAGCAGAGTTTGGAGACTTTGGTGCAGAAAGACCATTGTAGAGAGCAGATGTTGGAGACTACTTTGCAGAAGGACTGTTACAGAGAGCAGACATTGGAGACTGAGGTGAAGAAGGATTGATACAGAGAGCAGAGTTTGGAGAATGTGTTACAGAAGGACCATTACAGAGAGCACAGTTTGGAGACTGAGGTGTAGAAGGACTTTTACAGAGAGCAGAGATTGGATACTGGGGTGTAGAAGGACTGTTACAGAGAAGACTGTTTGGAGAAAGTGATGCAAAAGGATCTTACAAAGAGCAGCGTCTGGAGACTGGGGTGCAGAAGGACTGTTGCAGAGAGCAGAGGTTGGAGACTGAGGTTCAGAAGGATCGTTGCAGTGAAAAAAGGTTGGGGACTGCGGTTTAGAAGACTGTTATAGAGAGCAAAGTTTCGAGATTGGGGTGCAAAAGAACTGTTACAGAGATCAGAGGTTGGACACTGGGGTGCAATAAGCTGTTACGGAGAGCAGAGGTTGGAGACTGAGGGGCAGAAGGACTGTTACAGACATCAGAGGTTTGAGACTGAGGTGCAGGATTGTTACAGAGAGAAGAGGTTTGAGACTAGGTGTAGAAGGACTGTTACAGAGTGCAGAGTTTGGAAACTGTGGTTCAGAAGGATCGTTGCAGAAAGCAGAGCTTGGAGACTGAGGTGCAGAAGGATCGATACAGAGAGCAGAGGTTGGAGACGTGGGTCAGAAAGACAGTTACAGAGAGCACAGTTTGGAGACTGGGGTGCAGAAGAAATGTTGCAGTGAACAGAGACTGGAGACTGCAGTACAGAAGTACTGTTACAAAGAGCAGAGGGTGGAGACTGGGGTGCAGAAGGAATGTCACCTAGAGCAGAGCTTGGAAACTGGGGTGAAGAAGGATGTTACAGAGAGCAGAGGCTGGAGAGTGGGGTCAGAATGGCTGTTGCAGAGAACAGACGTTGGAGAGTGGGGTGCAGAAGGATCGTTGCAGAGAGCAGAGGTTAGAAACTGAGGTGCAGAAGGATCGCTACAGAGAGCAGAGTTTGGAGACCGGGGTGCAGTAGGATAGTTACAGAGAGCACAGGTTATAGACTGGGGTGCAGAAGAAATGTTGAAGAGAGCAGAGGTTGGAGACTGGGGTGTAGAAGGACTGTTGCAAGAGCAGACGTTGGAGACTGGGATACAGAAGGATTGTTGCAGAGAGCAGATGTTGGAGACTGGTGTGTAGAAAGGCTTTTGCAGAAAGCAGAGGTTGGAGACTGGGGTGTAGAAGGACTGTTGCAGAGAGCAGACGTTGGAGACTGGGATACAGAAGGATCATTGTAGAGAGCAGATGTTGGAGACTGGGGTACAGAATGACTGTTGGGGAGAGCAGAGTTTGGAGACTGAGTTGCAGAAGGACTGATACAGAGAGCAGAGGTTTCAAACTGGGGTGCAGAATAACTGATACAGAAAGTAGAGTTTGGAGACTGGGGTGCAGAAGGATTGTTACAGAGAACAGAGTTTGTAGCCTAGGGTGCAGAAGGACTGCTGCCGAGAACACAAGTTGGATACTGGGGTGCAGAAGGGCCGTTGCAGAGAGATGAGGTTGGAGACTGAGGTGCAGAGTGACTCTTACACAGAGCAAAGTTTGGAGAACGGGGTGGTGAAGGATCTCACAGAGAGCAGAGGTTGGAGACTGGGGTGCAGAAGGACTGTTGCAGAGAGAAGAGGTTGGAGACTGAGTTGCAGAAGAATCGTTGCAGAGAGCAGATGTGGGAGACTGGGGTGCAGAAGGACTATTACAGAGAGCAGACGTTTGAGAAAGAGGTGCAGTAGAATTGTTACAGAAAGCAGAGATTGGAGACTGGGGTGCAGAAGGACAAATACAGAGAGCAAAGAACAGAGACTGAGGTGCAGAAAGACTTATACAGATAGCAGAGGTTGGAGACTGAGGTGTAGAAAGATCGTTGCAGAGAGAAGAGTTTGGAGACTGAGGTGCAGAAGGACTGTTACCGAAAGCAGAGGTTGGCAATTTTGGAGCAGATGGACCGTTACATAGAGAAGAGGTTGAAGACTGCGATACAAAAGGACTTTTACAGAGAGCAGAGTTTGGAGACTCGGTAAAAGAAGGATCATTGCAGAGAGAAGATGTTGGAGACTGGGGTGCAGAAGGCCTGTTACAGAGAGCAGAGTTTGAAGACTGCGGTGCAGAAGGCCTTTTACAGAGAGCAGAGTTTGGAGACTGGGGTGCAGAATACTCTTACAGAGAGCAGCATTTGGAGAATGGGTTGCAGAAGGATCTTACAGAGAGCATAGGTTGGAGACTGAGGTGCAAAAAGACTTTTACAGAGCGTAGAGGGTGGAGACTGGGGTGCAGAAAAAGTGTTACAGAGAGCAGAGTTTGGAGACTGGGGTGCACAAGAACTGTTACTGAGAGAAGAGTTTGGAGACAGGGGTGCAGAAGGACTGTTTCAGAGAGCAGAGTTTCGAGACTGAGGTGCAGAAGAACTGCTACAGAGAGAAGATTTTGGAAACTGGGATGTAGAAGGACCGTTGCAGAGAGCAGAGGTTGGAGCCTGGGGAAAAGAAGGATCGTTGCAGAGAGCAGATGTTGGAGAATGGGGTGCATAACGACTATTAAAGAGAGCAGAGGTTGGAGACTGTGTTTCAGAAAGATCATTTCTGAGTGCAGAGGTTTGAAACTGGGGTCCAGAAGGACTGTTATATATTGCAGAACTTGGAGACGGAGGTGCAGAAGGACTTTTACCAAGAGGAGAAGTTGGATACTGGGGTTCAAAAGATTCTTACAGAGAGCAGAGGATGGAGACTGGGGTGCAGAAGGATCGTTGCAGAGAGCAGAGGTTGAAAATGAGGTGCAGAAGAATCGCTACAGAGAGCAGAGGTTGGAGACTGGGATGCAGAAGGATCATTGCAGAGAGCAGAGGTTGGAGATTTCGGTTTAGAAGGACTGTTGCAAAGAGCAGATGGTGGAGACTGAGGTGCAGAAGGATCGTTGCAGAGAGAAGAAGTTGGAGACTAGGATGCAGAAGGACCGTTTGAGAGAGCAGATGTTTAAGACTAGGGTGCAGAGGACTTTTACAGAGAGCAGACATTGGAGACTGAGGTGAAGAAGGATTGATACAGAGAGCAAAGGTTCGAGACTGCGTTAGAGAAGAACCATTACAGAGAGAAAAGGTTGGAGTCTGAGGTGCAGGAGGACTTTTACAGAGAGCAGAGTTTTGATACTGGGGTGCAGAAGGACTGTTACTGAGAGGAGAGTTTGTAGAAAGTGATGCAAAAGGATCTTACAAAGAGCAGAGTCTGGAGACTGGGGTGCAGTAAGCCTGTTACAGAGAGCAGAGGTTGGAGACTGAGAGGCAGAAAGACTGTTACAGAGATCAGAGGTTGGAGACTGAGGTGCAGGAGGATTGTTACAGAGAGAAGAGGTTGGAGATTAGGTGTAGAAGGACTGTTACAGAGTGCAGAGTTTGGAAACTGTGGTTCAAAAGGATCGTTGCAGAAAGCAGAGCTTGGAGACTGAGGTGCAGAAAAATCGTTACAGAGAGCAGAGGTTGGAGACTGGGGTCAGAAAGATAGTTACAGAGAGCACAGTTTGGAGACTGGGGTGCAGAAGAAATGTTGCAGTGACCAGAGATTGAAGACTGTGGTACAGAAGTACTGTTACAAAGAGCAGAGGGAGGAGACTATGGTGCAGAAGGAATGTCACCTAGAGAAGAGCTTAGAAAATGGGGTGGAGAAGGATGTTACAGAGAGCAGAGGCTGGAGAGTGGGGTCAGAATGACTGTTGCAGAGAACAGGCTTTGGAGAGTGGGGTGCAGAAGGATCGTTTCAGAGAGCAGAGGTTGGAAACTGAGGTTCAGAAGGATCGCTACAGAGAGCAGAGTTTGGAGACAGGGGTGCAGTAGGATAGTTACAGAGAGCACAGGTTAGAGACTGGGGTGCAGAAGAAATGTTGAAGAGAGCAGAGGTTGGAGACTGTTTTGCAGAAGGACTGTAGCAGAGAGCAGAGGTTGGAGACTGGGATGTAGAAGGACTGTTGCAGAGAGCAGACGTTGGAGACTGGGATGCAAAAGGATCGGTGCAGAGGGCAGATGTTGGAGACTGGTGTGTAGAAGGACTTTTGCACAGAGCAGAAGTTTGAGACTGGGGTGCAGAAGGACTGTTGCGGAGAGCATAGTTTGGAGACTGAGGTTCAGAAGGACTGATACAGAGAGCAGAGGTTTCAGACTGGGGTGCAGAATAACTGATACGGAAAGTAGAGTTCGGAGACTGGGGTGCAGAAGGATCGCTGCAGAAAGCAGAGTTTGAAAATGAGGTGCAGAAGGATCGCTACAGAGAGCATAGGTTGGAGATTTGGGTGCAGCAGGAAAGTTACAGAGAGCACAGGTTGGAGACTTGGGTGCAGAAGAAATGCTGCAGAGAGCAGAGGTTGGAGACTGGGGTGCAGAAGTACTAAAGCAGAGAGCACAGGTTGTAGACTGGGGTGCAGAAGGACTGTTGCAGAGAGCAGTTGTTTGGGACTGGGATGCAGAAGGATCATTGCAGAGAGCAGAGGTTGGAGACTGGGATTCAGAAAGATCGTTGCAAAGAGCAGATGTTGGATACTGGGGTATAAGACGTTTGCTGAGAGCAGAGGTTGGAGGCTGGGGTGCAGACGGACTGTTGCAGAGAGCAGAGATTTGAGACTGAGTTTCAGAAGGACTGTTATTGAGAGCAGAGATTTTAGACTGGGGTGCAGAATAACTGATACGGAAAGTAGAGTTTGGAGACTGGAGTGCAGAAGGACTGTTGCAGAGAGCAGATGTTGGAGACTGAAGTGAAGAATGATCGTTGCAGAGAGAAGAGCTTGGAGACTGTGGTGCAGAAGGCCTGTTACAGAGAGCAGAGATTGGAGACTGATGTGCAGAACGCCTGTAACATAGAGCAGAGTTTGGAGACTGGGGTGCAGAAGGACTGTTAAAGGTAGCACAATTTCGCGACTGGGCTGCAGAAGGATCTTACAGAGAGCATTTTGTAGACTGAGGTTCAGAAGGACTGTTACGTACAGCAAAGTTTGGAAACTCGGGTGCAAAATGATTTTTGAAGAGAGCCGTGTTTTCAGTCTGAGGTGCAGAAGGACTATTTCAGAGAGCAGATGTTGGATCTTGGGGTTCAGAAGGACTGAAACAGAGCAGAGTTTTGAGACTGGGGTGCAGACGGATTGTTGCAGAGAGCACAGGTTGGAGACTGGGGTGCAGAAGGCCTGTTACAGAGAGCAGAGTTTGAAGACTGGGGTGCATAAGGCCTGTTACAGAAAGCAGAGTTTGGGGACTGGGGTGCAGAAGACTTTTACAGAGAGCAGCGTTTGGAGAATGGGTTGCAGAAGGATCTTACAGAGAGCAGAGTTTGAAGACTGAGGTACACAAGGACTTTTACAGAGAGTAGGGGGTGGAGACTGGGGTGCAGAAGGAGTGTTACAGAGAGTAGAATTTGGAGATTGGGGTGCAAAAGAACTGCTACTGATGGCAGAGTTTGGAGACAGGGGTGCACAATGACTGATACAGAGATCAGAGGTTGGAGACTGGGGTGCAGAAATTTCGATGCAGAGAGCAGAGGTTGGAAACTAAGATGCAGAAGGATTGTTACACAGAGCAGATTTTGGTTACTGCGGTGAAAAAGGAATGCTGTAGAGAGCAGAGGTTGGAGACTGAGGTGTAAAAGGACTGATACAGAGAGCAGATGTTGGAGACTGCGGTGCAGAAGTACTTTAGCAGAGAGTAGAGTTTGGAGACTGGGATGTAGAAGGACT